>NC_056733.1:121235659-121535659 GCF_019279795.1 Protopterus annectens | reverse complement strand
AGTATTTATAACCACACTAGCTAAAAGAACAGCAAAGATGTTGCCAGAAGTGGTATATATGGATTAATGTGGTTTTGTAGAGAGAAGGCAAACATTTGACATTTATAGAAAAGTGATGATTCAGATGGAAGTAAAATGTAAGAAAATACTACTGATGTTGGTGTGTCTTGATGTAAAGAAAGCATTCGACAGAGTAAGCTGGAATTTTATGAGTAGGGCAATGGAAGCACATTTGCATACCCAAATACAATAGTAAGGTTAATTAGGAGATTATATGAAAGATTATAGGCAACAACTGTAGTGGGAGGGTTCACCAAATATAAGCTGTGTTTGAACACAGGAGACAGGCAGAGGTGTCCTCTATCTTCTTTATTTAAGAAAACACAATAAAGTTGGCTTTATTTGCAGATGATATTTTGTACCACAAAAATCCAGGAAAGGACATACCAGTGTTGTGGAATATTTTGAGACAGTTTAATTTCTGTTTTATCTTCATTCATTTTATATATTGAAAAAGCTACAGCTGTAAAATATTTAGACAAATTGGTTGAGCAACACCCATATTTATGGGGAAGCGAGAAGATGAAGTATTCAGGACTACTCATTTAAAAAGGCTTCTGTTATGGCACCCAAACATGTATGATGAGACTAAAGGGGATGATATGAATACTGAGAAACTGAAAGCTCTTGTTTAAAAACAGGGCTAGTAAGATCCAAGCAGTGAAAATGTTTTTAGTCTCTAATTTTATATGAAAAGTTGTATACTCACCATAATGCTCCATATGTGTTGTTACCTCTCATTTGCTCTTCAACCTGTGGGTTCAGATCAGAGGATTGGATGCGACTCAGCTGCATA
This sequence comes from Protopterus annectens, assembly GCF_019279795.1. NCBI lineage: Eukaryota > Metazoa > Chordata > Ceratodontiformes > Protopteridae > Protopterus > Protopterus annectens. Next base: position 121,534,803 of record NC_056733.1, on the reverse strand, counting down.
CCTAAGTTTCAGACTGACATCTATCTAAGCTCCTCTCCTACTCATAATGTTCCTCTCCTCCAAATCCCTCAGATTGAGTTTGCTGCACCAATATATGTCCTCTAATCATACAAGCAAGAAGTAATCACCCAAAAAAACATAGGGCAAAACAGACAGGAATACTTCAGGAGGTCAAACAGTAATGAAGTATTTTTATTTTAAATAAGTCCGTTAGGGTCCTTGCACAGGTGGGGGGACAAAGGGAGGGAAGGTTGAAGAGCAAATGAGAGGCAACAACACAGCTGGAATATTATGGTGAGTACATAACTTCTTTACCTGATGTTGTTGCCTTCATTTGCTCTTCAACCTGTGGGACAGAGTCCCCAGCTACAGAAAACTTGGGAGGCTCTCAATGAAGGATATTCTGGAGCACAGCAGAACCAAAGGAAGCTCTGTTCCTGGAGATAATATCCAGTTTGTAGTGCAATATAAAGGTATGGTGATTTGACCAAGTAGTGGCTGCACAAATTTCATCAATGGGAAGTTTCGGCCAAACGTATGAAGAGGTGGAAACAGACCTAGTAGAATGAGCCTTAACACGACAGAGTAAGGGGATGCCCTTAGTGGAGTAAACACTTTTAATGCAACTAGTAATCCAATGAGCCAGGCTGACCTTGGAAACTGGTTTACCCATTCTCAACTTAGAAAAGGAAACAAAAGGGTTGATCAGATTTCTTTTTGGTTCTATCCAGATAGAAATGAAGCTGTCTGTGTATGTCCAACGTATGAAGTTGGTACTCTCCTCTATTTTGAAAATTAGGAAAGAAGATGGGCAGATTGATAACTTGGTTTATGTTAGCCTCAGAAGTGACCTTGGGCAAAAAGGAAAGGTTACTACACAAAGTAACTCTGCCCTTGTGAAAGATCAAATATAGAGGCTTGTAAGACAAAACCTGTAATTCAGATACCCATTTGGATGGAGTAATGGCAACCAAGAAGTTAGTTTTCCAGGTCAGTAACTTTAAATCTACCTCAGTGGAAAGTTCGAAAGGGGTGAAACTACGACCTGTAAAACCGAGATGAGATCCCAAGGGACAAAAGGTTCCTTGATAAGAGGATGAAGGAGAAAGGTACCTTTTAGAAAGGCCTTGCACAATTTAGATAAGGCTAGAGAAAAGGAATTTTCCACCATGTGAAAATTGGAAATGACTGCCAACTGCACTTTCACCGTAGAAAAACTAGCCCCGTTATGAAATACATAAGCTAGGAAATCCAGAACCGCTGGAACAAGAGTTTTAAAAGGATCTAAATTGTTCTGATGAGCCCAAATGGAGAATCTCTTCCACGTACTATTGTACAGCTTCCTCGTGGATAGTTTGTGTGCTGCAATCAAAATTTTTCTAACTGGGGACGAAAGCTCGGGAGTTCTAGCCATCACTGGAAGTGGAGTAACCAAGCAGTTAGTTTCAGGCTCAGGAGATCTGGATGTCAGTGCACCAAGGGATGGGACAACAGATCTGGAGAGTGATCCAGAGTCCATGGTGGACAAACCCGGTGAGACCAAAGGAAGGGGAACCAAACGTGTTGGTGTCAAAAGGAAGTAATGAGGATAACTTGGCACTTCAATGTCTGGGGTTTTTGCAGAAATTTTGGAATGAGCGGAAGAGGAGGCTAGACAAAGTAGACCGGGGGGGGGGGTGCAAGTATGGACTAGAGCTTCTCTCAGTGATGGTCCCTGAAGAGGGATCAGGGGAAAGAACTCAATGCACTTGGTGTTGGAGGGAGATGCAAAAAGATTGCAGCAAGGCTGACCCCATCTCTGGAAGATCATATCTGCCTCTGAAGGATTCAGAGACCACTTGTGAGGTTTCAGAATGGTTCTGCTGAGCCTATCCACCAGGATGTTCGACTTCTTCGGAATGTGCGTTGCTATGAGAAAATGGTTGGAAGAAATTGCCCATTGCCAGAACCTCATGGCCTCTCAACAAAAGCAGTAGGATTTGGTTCCTTCCTGTTTGTTGAGATACCACACCACTGACATGTTGCCTGTCTGAACTGAAACAGCTCCCATGGGAAGAGAGGGATGAAGGCTCTGCAACACAAAAAAGCACCGCTCTCATCTCCAAAACATTTATATGCAAACTGGTCTCTAGAGGGAACCATGTGTCTTGGACTCTTCGACCCAGATAGTGCCCCTCCACCTGAACTGTTATGTGTCTGTGGTCACAGTGGCCTTGGGAAGGGGAAGAATGAATGGGCGGCCCTGGAGAAGATCGTCGGATTGGAGCCACCATAGAAGAGATTGTTTAAATGTCCATGAAATCCTGATTGGGTAGTACAGTAGGGGACACTGGAATGCTAAAGTCTATTGTAGTACTCTCATGTGAAAGAGAGTCAGTGGAATCAGGGTGATTGTGGCCTCCATGGAGGCCAATGTCCTTAGGACAAGACTTACTGGCAGAAGGAATGTCCATTATCTTACACAAACCACTCCAAAAAGCAGCTCTAACAAGTGTTCACTTGGCCTATTTGTTGTTGTTTGGAATGTCCATTATCTGTTTGATCTGGATCTGCAAGGTGGGGACTCTGTCAGAAGGAAAAGTGCTAGTGAACAAACTGTACCCAGGCTGGCACCTATAAAGTCTAAGACTTGTACTGGATGCAATTGACACTTCTTCAGGCTGCTAGAGCTGCCCAAGGTTGAGGCTAGGTGAAAAAGGAATTCTCTGGCTTCTATGACTTGATGCCTGGTGGGAGCACTTAGGAGCCAATTGTCTAGGTACAGAAACACCTGGAATCCTTGCAGTCTCAGATGAGCTGTCACAACTGTTGTGCATTTGGTGAACAACCTGAGGGCAGTGGTGAGATCAAAGGGCAGCACTCTGAACTGATAATGACTGGCTCCTTGCAGGAAGTGGAGGAACCTTCTGGAGCACCTGTTCATCTTGATGTGATAGTACATATCCTGAAGGCCTATGCAGCAAATCCAACCGTCCTTCTGCAGGAAATGCAGAATGGACTGCATGGTGACCATTCATAACTTTGAAATGGCAACCAATTTGTTGAGGGTGGTAAGGTCCAGAATGGGCCTGAGGTCTCCCGTATTTTTGGGCACTAAAAAGAATCTAGAGTAGATGTCTGATACGAGATGGTCTGGGGGAACACTTTGGATGACTTTTTGGGAGTAGCTTTGAAATCTCTAATGCTGTCACCTCCCTCTGACTGTGGGAACATCGGGGAGGGTTTTTCTTGGAGGGGGGTTCTAGAAAAAGGGTACGAAATAGCCTCTGGATATAATTTTTAACACCCAACGATCTTTTGTGATGACTTACCAGGCTGCTGGGTGTAAAGACAAATGTCACACAACTGCCTCCAGAGATGTGGAGTCAGGTAATCCTTCAGGATTGCTGACTGGGTCTGTCCAAGAAAGAAGCCCGAGACTCTTGATTCATCAGACCCCCTCTGCCACAAAGGTGGCATATGCCATTGTAACCATTTCCCCCTCTGCCTCTAGAAGGAAGGTCTCCCTGTGAATCCTGAAAAAGACCTTGATATTTACAGAACCACAACTTCTTGCCTCCACGCTGGTTCCTGAAAAAGTTCCATTGTGAGGCAGAGAAGCACATACTGACTGCAGAAAAGGTCCTAGCATCCTTTTCCCTTTGGAGGAGAGAGAGAGAGAGAGAGAACGCCTCTCACCATGGGACTGAAAAAAGTCAATCCATCTAAAGGGGCATTGGTGAAGGACACCTTACAGGGTTCCGAGAAGTCACATAGCCACATCCAGGTGTGGCGTCTGGTAGCAATGCTTGATCCGCCCGCCTGTGAGGCACCTTCTGCAACATGAGAAATTAACCTCATAGATGTGTTAGAAATAGACTGAAGGATGGTCATCCTAGAGGAAAAGGCCTTCTGTTCCTCTACAGACATGGACCCTGGGGCAGAACTAGAGAGTTTCTTGACCAAGTCCCACTGTAGTCTGGTTGTGTGCGCAAAAATAATGCAGCGCTTGCAGTGCAGACATTGCTGAAGCGTAAACCCGCTTCCTGAACCTGTCGAAAGCCTTAGACTCCCTGTTAGGCGAATGGACACTGGAGCTCTGCTAGGCTAGCACCTTTTTGGTGGCAGCTGCTATCACCACAGCATTGATGGGAACACCCTTGGTCCAATGAGGCAGTCAGAAGGGGCACTGAGAATCTTATTGGGTCACTTAGGGATTGGTTCCACTGCATCTGGTTCCTTCTATGCCCTGTGCGACACAAGGTCAATAAGGGGTCTTGCAGGGAGGATACCCAAGAATTAGATGGGCCTGACCCAAAAGCTTCCAGAAACACTGATTCCTCTGGGTTAGTGCTTTGGAAAGACCAATCACCCTTCTGGTGTAGGATCTCCACGATGTGTCCAAAAGAGACATCCTCAGGTGGTGATCTGGGAGACGCTTCCCCTTTGTCGAAATCGGTGTCCTCAGTAAGGGATTCCAAAGGGGAATTCAAGTGCCTCTTTTTGCACTGGCGCATCCCGAGGACTTCCTTGATAGGGTGTGATCCAGGGAGGTATTGGAAGACTCTGGGTGTTCCAAAAGAGTAGTAGTATGGAAATCTTTTTGGGCAGGCTGTCCTGGGGGAGACAGAGTAGATATCGCAGGCATAAATGCTGCTGGGGCTAAGAAGCAGGTAGAGTCGAGCTCTTCTGGGCACAGAAACAACCCTCTCCACCACCCTGACTGCCAAGGGAAATTGAAACACTGAGGGCAATGCCGCCAGAGCCAAATCTGTCAGTGGGGAAGCTCCACAAATCCCTACCATCCCTGGATCCAAGTGGGGAGTCGGTGCCAAATTATCAACTGCCAAAGGCCCGATGGGAAGAGACAGCTCTGACAACTTAGTGGCTAATGTCAACCCCTTGGAGTGGATGCCAAAGCTACGGCTCTGAGAGTTGCTCTGCTCTGAAACAGTCAGAGCTGGGTGAGTCAGGGAGACCAGAGTCGAGGTAACCATACCTTTCAGGTCCGACGGCTCGACTTCAGGAAAGCTCAGGTCCAATAGCTCTGAAACCGGGGATGGGCCAGAAAAGGAGATACAGGAGTAAAGGCCGGAATATTGCTTGCTGATCCAGAAGGAGAAGGAGATGGAGCAGGCAAGATCCCCAGCTGGATTTGTGCCTTGAGAAAGTTAACCATCATGCTGTTCATGTCCACTGCAGAAAGACTGCGAGAAGCCCCAACAGAGGAAGGAACAGTAGCAGGCCTGGAACCTGGTCTGGATTGTTGCAAGACAGGGGACTTCAGTCTGGAAGCCACCGGCTCTGGGGAGAAACTTCAGTTCCGATGTTGAAGGGGGTGGGCCTTGGATGACTATGGGAGCCGAAGTAGTAGGCTCTGAAGACCTAGGAACCTTGGCTGGAGATTCCCTCAATTGACAAAACCTACTGGGGTATCTCTTGCAGTCCTTGTGCTTTTTGGTATGGGGTTGGGCCCCTGAAGTGGCAGAAGAAGCTGACCTGGGCAGAACACCTTTTAATATCAATTTGTTTCTTATGTCAATGAGGGAACGCTGATTGAATCCCTGACAGATGGAGCATGAAGAATTTAAGTGGGCAGCACCAAGGCACACCACATGCTCAGAATGGGCATCCGAGAGTGGAATTTTGTGCCCACAGTTGATACACTTTCCAAAACCTGCAGGTTTGGGGCCAGACATGGGTAACGAAAAGACCCGTGGTGCGCACACACACTAACAGAGAAACACCCCAACACAAGGTAAACTACTCTAAAATTAAGATAAATCTCAGAAAAAACATATATATATATATATATATATATATATATATATATATATATATATACATATACATACACACACACACACATATATATACACACACACATATATATATATATATATATATATATATATATATATACATACACACACACATTAGCATTACAATAAGGGTAGGGAAGGGAAAGGGATAAGGACTATAAAAGAGTACAAAGTCCAAAGCCAGAAAGAAATAGGGGAGACTAAGAGATGGACTAAACAGAGAAAGATAATTATCTAATAATAATACCAAAAAAGTAAGGAAAATTAACTGGTTAACGCACTATAAACCTTTGAGAAGCTCAGAAGATTGGAGACCCAATGATGTATGAAACAAGGCAAAAGAGATCTGAAGGATTTGGAGGAGACCAGCAATACGGGTAGGGGAGGAGCTCAGATATTGGAGCCTGAAGCTTTGGTATGCAGTTGAGTTGGATCCGATCCCACAGGTTGAAGATCAAATGAAGGCAACATCAGATGTGTCTGGAATGCTTTCATTAACCAGAAATGAAGCTGTGGATAATATTAAAGAGTTGAAGGAATTTATCTGGGAGGGGAAGAGTGGAAGAGCTAGGTGGGATAAGTTGATCCTTCCAACAGAACAAGGTAGTTTAGGATTACCTGATTTAAAGGGATATTTAAGGCTCATATACAAAACACAAGCAAAAAGTTATACTTCAAAATAGAAATATGATGACAAAGCAGAGGAAAGTTCAAGAAATGGAAACAGCAGGATTTTGGATGCACATCCTTAAGGAGAACAACCACCATACAGAATATTTAACAACCATACAGATGATTATATTCATAAGGTGGCAGAAAGTATTCTAATAACTAGGCCAACACGGGAATGGAAAAAGGAGATTTTTGCCAACAGGGATGACTGCAAGTAGAGGTACAGAAAACAGACAAAAAAGGGCTTGAATTTTCTGGAGAAAACTGGCCAAGGAACAAAGGTACTGGGAACACATAACTAGAGAGGGAAAGGTAATAGAATGGGATGAGGCCAAGATGATGTTTGGACTGAAGGCGAGAGACATCAATCCCTGGTAGGGAAGGCATTCAAGAGTATAGGCGAAGAGAACGTGATAGAGGAATCTTAAGTGAAGACCATATTTGGTGTTTTTTAAGTGAATCTATGACAGAAGCTGCTGTTAATAAAGGAATAATTAACAGGGCGACTAAAATACCATATGACACCTACAAGAATCAAAGTTCGTTAGAAAAGACTGGGAAAAGAAATCAAGAAAGCAATTTAAAAGGGAACAATGGGATGACATATTTATGGCTCCCAAATATGCAATTCTAAGAGGTTTAGGATCTTTGCTTGGAAGTTTGTGCCTAGGCATTTTATACCCTAAGCAGACTCCAAATAATTTTTCCTCAATAGATAGCAAATGTTGGAGGTGTGATAGAGAAGAAAGGGGTAAATGGGAACATGCATTTTGGGAGTTTAATGAGTTAGCAGATTTAAAAAAAAAATTCCCTACAGAGTACTCTGTCTGCAATATTGGGTAAGCAAATGGTTATAACCAAGGATATGATATTTTTTGAGATAGGACACAGGATCTGAATTGCCTAGACATAATAAGGCCTTACTAAGTTTACTTGTATTGGTTACCAAAAACAAAAGTTACTAGAAAATGGAAATCAAAGTCTAAACCAACTGTATTTGAAGTACTGAATATTATAACAGAAGTAAAAGAACTGGAAGTGAGCACCACGATCACAGCCTGGTCCTTAGAGTTTTCTGAAGGGCCATGTAACATAAGCAGACTACCTTTCCAAAGGGCACATTATCACACCTTGGTTTATCAAAGAATGGCCTCATGCCCAAATATCTGACATTACTACAGACATCAGAAGCCTAACAAATATAGATGAAGTCTCCTCAACCCTTGTATAGTGTCCCCCAATAAGATGACTTCCATGCAACAAGATAAAATTAATTCTTACTTTATACTTTAGGTGGCTGACTGGCTATTGACAGGAATTGTAATGTTAGGACAAGGAACTGCATTTCAGATATGAAATAAATAGTTGGTGTTCCACAGGACATCAGTGCTGGTCCCATTACTGTTTAGGATATCTATGTGTAGACTACTTGCCCAACAAAATATCTGGATTAGCAAACCTGCAGACCAAATTGAAATTGGGGGTATACTGACCAACACTGTTAACTGATGAGTTCTTTTAAGGTTTCATAGCACACTGTATGAGTGGTCAAAAATGAAGGAAATTAGGTTTAACACCAAAAGGTGCATGGTCACTAACTTTAGTAACATCAATGCTGGCTAACTGTATGTTTTGAACAACTGTACTTTGACTGCCATCACCAGAAGAAGGGATCTGGGGGAGGTCTGTCGACTCAAGTTTTTGTTCTGAAGAAAGTACAATTGTGTAAAATCTTACCATAACAGTAGATGCCCTTTCCTTTGCTGTTGCAGTATTCCTTACATCTGGGATTCCATGCCTCAGGTACCCCAATATCTAGCCAGTATACAAAAGCCTTGGGTTGCTTTAAGGAACGCCATATGTCACACGTATGCTCCTGGCATAGTATAGGGCATAAAAGTGATGTCCAGATGTACCATCCTCAGAACTGAAAGCCCCAGTAGGAAAGCCAGCCCAAGGAAAACCAAGAGGTAACCAGTATATCCAGAAGAGAAATGGACCAGGGTGGGAGAGGGAGGCAGTGAATACTGCAACAGTGAAGGAACGGACATCATCTGTTATGGTAAGATTTTATACAACTGTACTATGTCCTTCCATTCACATGTTGCAGTATTTCTCTGGAAGAGTGCCAAAGTTCAAGAAGAAACTTGGAAAGAAGAGCCCTCAAGGAAGCCATGAAGGATGGTCCTAGCAAAACCAGCTCTAGCTCTGGAGATTCCATCCAACTTGCAGTGCTTGGTAAAAGTATGCACAGAAGTCCAGGTAGCTGCCTCAAGAATAGAGTTAGTATCCAAACACTTGAAAAATGTATCAGAAAAAGCCACAGCCCTAGTAGAATGAGCCTTTACAGAAGGAGGAAGGCTCTTACCATGAAAGGTATAACAAAAAGAAATAGCCTTTGAAATCCAAGAAATAGAAGTTATGTCCTTACCATAACGTTCCATGTGGAGTGTTCATCTCGCCTTTGTTCTTACACATGGGTTCGGAGCCGATCCTCGGCTCCGTGCCGGCCTCTTGCAAGCTCTGCATCGAGAAGAAGCTCGAGACAATCTAATACCCACAATCCCCCTCTGCCTTTACCTCAGATCTAGTTTGCAAGCAAACCAATCTACAGAATAGCACACTCATGCTTACATCACATATGTACAGAAAGAATCTACACACAACTATATATATATATAAGCTAAACAGACATATATAAAATATATATATATATATATGCCAACTATGTACACAATATTGTAACAGTAGCAGAATGCTCCTGGCCAGGCATCAAAGAACGTTCTTCCTAAGGGTGGGAGGGTGGGACTGTAAGAACAAAGGCGAGATGAACACTCCACATGGAACGTTATGGTAAGGACATAACTTCTATATGTGATAGTGTTCAATCTCGCCATTTGTTCTTACACATGGGTAGCGTCCCTAGCTCCTTGTTCCTGAGGAACTCACGGGAGGACGTTCTTGAGCACAGTGGAACCAAAGGTTGCCCTGTCCCTAGAAACCTTGTCTACCTTATAATGAGAAATGAATGTATGTGGTTTAGACCAAGTAGCAGCTGCACAAATAGCGTCCAGAGGTAGGCGGGCTGCATGAGCCAAAGATGTAGACACTGACCTTGTGGAATGTCCTTTGGGTTTGTGTAACAGGGTTTGATTTGAAGAATCGTAGACATGGATTATACAATCCGTTAACCATTTAGAAAGAGTTCTTTTGGTAACTGCAAGTCCTTTCCTGCTATCAGCAAAAGCCACAAAGAGTTGATCTGTTTTTCTGTGATCTTTTGTTCTATCCAAATAAAATCTTAGCTGTCTGTGAACATCTAATTTGTGTAACATATACTCCATTTTGTTGGAGTGGTTTTTGAAGAAAGTGGGTAATTCAATGGACTGATTAATATTGTTAATAGAACACACTTTAGGGAGGAAGGATGAATTGGTTCGAAGAGAAACTCTGTCAGAGTGAAAAATCAAATACGGGTGCTTGATGGAGAGAGCCTGAAGTTCAGATACTCGCCTAGCGGAAGTAATGGCTACCAGAAAGAGAGTTTTCCAGGATAAAAATTTTAATGGGCAAGAAGAGGCAGGTTCAAAAGGGGGCAACATTAATTTAGATAGCAACAAGTTTAGACTCCAAGGTGACGTAGGAGATCTGACCGGTGGTCTAATATGAAAAACTCCTTTTAAAAAGGCTTTACAAAGTCTGTGAGCCATAATAGGAGCTCCACATTCTTCCACATGGAAATTCGAAATGGCAGCCAATTGAACTCTTAGTGTAGCAGGAGAAGCACCCTGATGGAATAAGTCCGTTAAGAACTCTAAGATCTTATTCAAAGGAGCTATAAAAGGATCCACATGGTGTGTATTCGCCCAGAATACAAATCGCTTCCATTTGCTAGCATATGTCTTAGTAGTGGAAGCTTTATGCGAAGCCACCAAAATATCCTGGACTGCTGGTGACAAAAGATCAGACCTGGCTAAGTTGGGAATTGGAGCAGCCAAGCTGCTAGATGGAGGGACAGAAGCGCGGGATGGGGAACCCCTGACGAGTGAGTCAATAGGTCTGGCTCTGGGTCCAGAATCCAGGGTCCCCGAATGCAGTGCATCTTCAGGAAGGGAAACCAAATTTGACGAGGCCAGAATGGGGCAATGAGGATTATCGTCCTGTGTAGGTTGTTGGCTTTCTGGAGAAACTTTGATATCAGAGGAAATGGGGGAAATGCATACAGGAGTCCCGGGGGCCAATCGTAAACCAGTGCGTCCCTGGGGACTTCCCCTGGAGGGGGTAATAGGGCAAAGTAGCTCCTGCATTTGGCGTTCATTGGAGACGCAAACAGATCGCAGGAAGGCTGGCCCCACGTGCGAAAAATCCTTTTCGCCACTGACTGTTTTAGGGACCACTCGTGCGGTAACAGAATTGCTCTGCTCAGCCTGTCGGCTATGACGTTGGATGACCCCGGGATGTGTGTTGCTATTAGAAAGCGACCCGTGGACTCCGCCCACTGCCAAATTCTCATGGCCTCTCTGCATAGCTGATAGGACTTGGTTCCCCCTTGCTTGTTTATGTACCAGACTACCGACATGTTGTCCGTCTGAACTGCAATAGTCCCTAGAGGAAGAAGGGGAGCAAAGTGTTGCAACGCTAGAAACACTGCCCTCAACTCTAGAACATTGATGTGCAGATTGTACTCCAAATTGGTCCATTCGCCTTGGACTGTCTGTCCCTGAAAGATGCCCCCCCACCCTATCAGGGAAGCGTCCGTGGTCACCGTAACTGTGGGCGTGGGTAGCACAAACGGTCTCCCTTTGGAAAGGTTGCACGTTTGAAGCCACCAGTTTAGATCTGTTTTGCATGTCTTTGTTATAAGAATCTCGTGTGTTAGAGGTAGTTGTTGAAACGACCATTGTGCAAACAGCAGCCATTGTAGGACTCTCATGTGCAGCCTTCCCAGGGGAATTGCAATCAGGGAGGCTGACATGAGGCCCAACACCTTTAGTACTAGTTTTGCAGGAGATTTCCTTGACAAGAGTAGAAGACGAATATGAGTCTGAAGAGATAATATCCTTTCTGGGGGAAGCCTCAGAATCAACTGACGTGTGTCTAACTCTGCTCCTATGAACAAGATGTTTTGTGATGGCTGAAGTAAGGATTTTCCGAAGTTTACGGAAATCCCTAGGTGAACACACAGTTGAAGAACAAAGTCTCTGGCCTGTAGTAGTTGGCCGGGTGGTGGCAGAAAGGAGCCAGTCGTCCAGATACGGAAACACCTGGAATCCCTAGGCGTCTCAAGTGTGGCGCTACCACTGGCATACATTTGGTGAAGACCCTGGGGGCTGGGGTCAGACCAAAGGGCAGGGCTCGAAATTGAAAGTGACTGGCCCCAGCCGAAGCGCAGATGATCTCTGGATGCCCTGGCCATTTTATGTGGTAGTATGCATCCTCTAGATCTATTGAGCACATCCAGTCGTCCTTCTGTAAGAATGGAAGGATCGATTGAAGCGTGACCATTCGAACTTTTCTTTCCTGACGAAGGTATTGAGGTAGCTTAGGTCCAGAATGGGCCTCCAGTCCCCTGTTTTCTTTGGAACTAAAAGAACCTTGAGTAAGTCCCGAATCCTTGCTGGTCCGCTGGGACTGGTTGGATGACTCTTTTTCTAGCAGCTTTGAAATTTCTATAGCTGCTGGCTCTCGCAGATGGGGCGGTACATCTGGGAGTCTTTTCTTTGGGATGGGCTGAGATAGAAAGGGTATGTTGTAACCTCTGGTAACCACGCTTTTACCCACTTGTCTGTAGTTATGTTTTGCCAGGCCTGAGGGTATAAAGCTAAGCGACCCCAGACTGCCTCCAGAGCAGGACAGTCGGGCCTCCTCTCAGGAGTGCTGGAAAGGTTTGCCAGGGAGGTTATCCCTGTCACCTTGGTTTTGCGGACCCCTCTGCCGCCAGGGCGGCGTCTTCCACCTCTGCCCCCTCTGCCTCTAGAGGGGCATCACCCTGTGTGTTTGGGAAAGATCCTTGGTGTTTTCGAAACCACATTTTCCCACCACGTTGCCCTTTGGGGTACGGTCTGGAAGGGTGGAAAACGGACTCCGACAGCAGACAGAGTCTTTCCCTCTTGTTCACACCGGGTAAGGGTCTCCTTTACTTTAGGGCCAAAAGTGTGGCTCCATCAAATGGGGCGTTAGTAAAGGAAGACTTGAAGGCTTCCATAAACGAACATAAGCACATCCAGGATTGCCTACGAAGAGCAATCGCTGAAGCCGCTGCCCTACTCGATCCTTCGGCTGCGTGGGATATCAGCCTCATGGACGAGTTTACAATGGATGTAAGGGTGTTGAGATGCGCTGTAACTTTCTCTGAAACAGCAGCATCTGTAGTACCCTGGAGGGTATCTCCCAACTCTTTGACTAGATCCCTCTGTAAACGTGTAAAATGAGTCAAATAGTTCAGGGAGCATAGAAAGCCGCTGAACTGAAAATGCGCTTCCCGTATCTGTCCATGGTCCTAGAATCTTTGTTAGGCGGATGGACAGATGAGGAAGACTCCGACATCTCCTTTTTCGTGGCCGCTGCCACCACCATGGCGTCTACTGGAACTCCTTTGGTGAGGTAAGCCTTGTCCTGTGGTGCCGTAATGTACTTATTTGGCTTCCTAGGGACTGGTTCCACCGTGTCAGGTGTCTCCCACGCCCTTCGAGCAATCAACTCCATTAACTCATCGAAGGGCGGAGTGACCCAGGAGGAGGAAGGGCGAGCACCAAATGCCTTCAGCAGAACTGACTCATCCTCAGAAGGGGGAAGGGCCTGCCAGTCACCTCTCTGCTTCAGGATCTCCAATATGTCCGAAAAAGAGACATCTTCCGAAGGTGACTTAGGGGACCCCTCTGACTCATCTAAGTCAGTATCAGATGTCAAGGATTCCTGTGGAGAATCCAAGTGTCTCCTCTTACACAATCTCTTCCTAGGGACTTCTTCGTGGGGAGCATCCGAAGAAGCCTCGGAGGAAGAGGGGGCACCCTCCAGGGGTGGCTGAGACACTGGTGCCCGACGCTTGGATGTGGCCGTGGGTGCAAATGAAGACAAAGGCCCTTTATGGGGAGGAGAGGTTGCTTCCACTGATGTGGTTGTCTGGGTAGACAACACCTTCCTCATCAGGTCGAATGCTCCCGGGTCCCGCATCGAAGAGTCCCGGTTCCGAGGAAATGGGAAGAATCCCGACACGGGCACCGAGGCATCGACCCGAGGACGGAGCCGAATCGATCCGCCGAGGCCCGAGGGGAGAGTCGGAACCAACGTCGGTTCGACTCTCGGCCCCGGAACCCAGGACAGACCGTCGGCTCCGAGACTCGGTATCGGTTCCGGCGGAGTCGAGGTGAGAGGAACAGACCGAGAAAGGGCGGTTCTGGACCCGAGGGCTCCACAATCAGTAGATCAGCCTCTTCCGGCTCCAAAGACTGAATCGGTCTCGGAGGAGGAATGGATGGAGATACAGGGAGGCCTTCAAGTTTCGACACCAACTGGGTGGAAACCGAAATAAGTTTGGAGAGGGCCGAATGCTCCAATAACTTCTGCACCACGCGATCCACATCGATATCCGAAAGTTTGGAGGAAGAACGGGTCGAAGGAACCGAAGACGGAGCCGACCTCAATAAGGTCGAAGGAGGGAGCTCCATCACCGGTTCCAAGACTCGGGGCTCAGGGACCGACACCAGTTGAACACTCGGCCCCGAAGTCTGTGGAACCGGTGATCTAACCTTTGAAGAGCTCGGAGCCGATGACTTGGGCTCCGACGTCTTCGATTCCTTAGAGGACTTCGATGCCTGGTCAGAAGCATCCAAAGCCTCCTGGAAAGACGGTTTCAATAGACCTCTGTCCATTAGTTTCCTGCGCCTATCTGTCATGACCCTCCCACTAAAAGAGTGACAGATAGAGCAGTCCTCTTGCAAGTGGAGAGGGCCAAGGCAGTAGACGCAGGAACTATGGTTGTCAGTGACTGACATTTTCTGGCCACACTGACAACGCTTGAAACCTGACTTCACCTTCTCAGACATTATAGGAAAAGAGACAAATCCAGTAATACAGTCAAATCCGTTAAAGTTGTCAAATCCGATGAAAATTGTCAAATCCGGTAATAAGTTTCCTCAACTAGGTAAATTTATGAAGGGTGTAGGCCCCGAAATATATTTAACCGATAAAATTAGTTAACGGTACCAATAACTCAACGAGACCACAACACAATCATACAGCTAATACAGAAAAACATCAAATAGAATTAGAATCCTAATAAAATATAACAAAATAAAGTTATATCTTAGCTTAGACTCTCGAGCTAGCTCCCAACGATGCGTATGCAGCAGCGGCAAACTAGATCTGAGGTAAAGGCAGAGGGGGATTGTGGGTATTAGATTGTCTCGAGCTTCTTCTCGATGCAGAGCTTGCAAGAGGCCGGCACGGAGCCGAGGATCGGCTCCGAACCCATGTGTAAGAACAAACGGCGAGATTGAACACTATCACATGAAATATTTTGCTTGGATACAGCCAATCCTAGGGACCTAGGATGAAAAGAAACAAAACTTATCAGATTTTCTAACAGTCTTATCCAAATAAAATCTGAGTTGTCTATGCACATCCAAAGTATGTGGCACCTTCTCACTGGTAGATTTCGGAGAGTGGAAAAAAGGAGGCAAATAAATGGACTGATTAAGTGACAACTCATTATAACCACCTTGGGCATAAAAGAAGGATTGGTACGCAAGGACACCATGTCCTTATGAAACACCAACAAAGAAGGACAAATAGAGCAGGATTTATGGTCATGTGAGACACCAAGGCAAAATAAACACTGTTCATGATGGTCTTTATGAGGCACTTACCCTTCCTGGATGACATGAAACCCCAGAAGCAACCAAAAAGCAAGAAAAAAATGAAACCTCCAAGGGGCACTTATCTGCAACTGCTTGGAAACCAGCAAACAGGACACAGCCATTCAGACCGACAATCAAATGCATTTGGACTGGCGGCAACGAAGTTCAGAGAATGGTAAGTTCATAGGTAGGTAGTAGGCTATTGGCCCAAGGGCCTACAAATAAGCCTAGCCAACAAGGTTCCCTGGCTTACTCGCCACCCAAGAAAGTTAATTTCCTGTGCCCCCGTTGAGCAGAGCCAAAGAAGTGATCCCAGGATTGTATTTCCCAATTCCCATCCACTCATCAAAATTTTTCTTGAAGAGTGCTAATGAACTTTGCTTGACATAGATGGGTAGCTTGTTCCAGAGTATAGGAAGCCTCTGGGACAGGAATCTATCCCTCCAGCAAGTCCTGTTTATTGTGGTGACATGGTTTAGGTCCCTAGAACGTGCAACTCGGAGGGATTGGGATTTCTTTAGGTGTAGCATTGTCCAACAGCTGTGGGTTTAACATAGCTTTATATGTTAGGCAGAGATCTCCCTGGTGAAGGTGATATGCTACAGAGTAAAGCTTGAGTTTTTTGAGATGGTCAGTGTAGGGTATCTGTTTGAGGCCAGTAATCCTCTTTGTGAGGTACTTCTGTAGCCTTTCCAGCTGCTGCAGATGTCTTTTGAGGTACATTCCAAAAGGAGTGTTGTACTCTATAATGGGTCTAATGAGTGCCGAGTAGAGGGGAACCATGACCTCTTTTTTCCTGGATGAGAACCCTTTTGTGATGAGGTGTGCCACATAGAAGGATTTCCTGACTACTATGATGATGTGATTATCAAAGGAGAGACTACTGTCCACCTGGGTCCCAAGGTCTCTTCTCACACACTCGGAATTAAGTAGACTGCCGTTTATGTGGTAGTTCATGGGTACAGAGTTTTTACCAAAGGGGATGACAATGCACTTTTTGGCATTGAGCTTGAGGCCATGCCTCTGACACCAGGCATGTGTCTCAGTGAGGCCCTTCTGTAGGATGTCCACATCATTTGGAGACTCCATTATGGCTCCTAGTTTGCAGTCATCTGCAAACTTCGTTAGCCAGAGGCTTTCTGTGTTAGGTATCTACTTATCTGAAGTAAAGGCTAACAGGAGAGGTCCCAGGACTAAATCCTGTGGTACTCCACTTTTCACTGGTTTGAAGTCAGATTTGGAGTCTGCAACTTTTACAGTGTGGGTTATGTCAGTGAGGCAGCTGGCAACCCATCTTGTGACAGAGGGATTTATACCTAGTTTAGTGAGTTTAGCTATAATTCCAGAATGGGGGATGGTGTCAAAAGCCTTGGTGAGGTCAAGATAGGCTGTGTGAACCACCTTACCCTTGTCTACGGCTTTGACGACCACCTCAAAGAAGTCGATCAGGTTCAGATGGCATGATCTGCCTTTTACAAACCCGAACTGGGTGGGGTCCAGAGTTTGGAGGTTACCAATGTCTTTGTTTAGGAGTTCCATGATGATATGTTCCACGGCCTTGCAGACCAGGCTTGTCAGGCTAATAGGGCAACAGTTCCCAGGATCAGTGGTGGCTCCCTCTTTGTGGAGTGGGATAACTGTTGCTGTGCGCCATTCAGTGGGCACAAAGCCTGACGTAAGACTATGATTGAACATGGTGCTTAGGTGGGGAGCCAGTTCGTTCTGAAGTTCATATAAAACGCAACCTGGGATGTTGTCTGGTCCCATGGATGCTGTGTTTTTGGTTTTAGAGAGTGCAGCTTTTACCTGCGTAGATGTGATTACAGGGACTCTGCATTCTTCCTGTATAGATATGGGCCCTTTAGGGGGTGAGAGGGGGCTAAAGTTAGTACTTCTGGGTGTCAGTTTTATGGCCTACTCTACACAAGGAGCACGTGTGTGATGTACAGCGTACCTTAAAGCAACCTAATTGCTTTTGTATACTGGCTAGACGTCAGGCTACCTGAAGCAGGGAATCCCAGATGTAAGGAATACTGCAACATGTGAATGGAAGAATATCTTCTAAAATATGTTATAAACAACCATATAGCAGAATTAAAAATGTTCTCCACTGTATCCGAAGTGGGGAAAAAAGTACAATTGTCTAATAACTAATCATAACAGCAGATGGCCTACTAATCACTGTTGTAGTATTCCAAACAGATGGGTTTTTGCCACTGATGTCAAGCCAGGGAACCAAAGCCCCAACTTTCCAAGAGCCATATGTCTGATGCATGACCAGAGCCCATGGGTGTAAGGGTACATAAGTGGATGAATGAGTGTGAATCCGCAAACTATTGCCAAGCCAGCAGCATGCTGATATCTGAGATAAGAACAGTCAGCTAGCAGGGGCAGAGCATGAGAAGATGAGTGGGCCTGCCTCAGTCCTTGGAGCTGTCGGACACAGCAGCAAGAAAAAGGACAAGCAAAGAGAAGAGAAAAGGTGATGGGAAGGAATACTACAACAGTATGACATCTACTGTTATGGTAGGTTCTTACACAACTGCACTATGTCCTGACTAAAACCACTGTTTGATTACTCCAAACAGACAGGTGATTCACAAAGCTTACAAGCACAAAAGGGTGGCTGGCTGAGAATTATGAGAGCTGTCTAAAAGGCCAGAAAAGACCGACTTGGTAAAGGTGGCCCTGGACTCAGAAAAGGCATCTACTCGGTAGTGCTTAGTGAAAGTGAGCACAGAGGACCATGTAGTAGCTTTCAGTAAAATACTGGAATCTACCCCTATGTAGAAGGCTCCAGAAGAGGCCACTGCTCTAGTAGAGTGATTTCTTGGGAAACAGGGAAAGGATTTGCAAAGGTAGGTGTAGCAGAAAGAAATGGAAATTGAAATCCAGGTAGCAATAGTTTTCTTGGATACTGGGTGACCCAGATTAGAATCCAGGAAGGAAACCAACAGGTGGTGGTATTTACAAACAGATTTAGTGTTGTCTAGGTAGAATCTTAGCTGTATGTGGACATCCAAGAATGAAGAACCTCCCAGCCCCATTACATAGGTTAGGAAAGAAGGCAGGCAGGTTGATGGCCTGGTTGAGGGACATTTTATTTACCACTTTACATGTGAAAGAAGGGTTGACCCTCAGGGGCACACTGTCCTTGTGGAAAACAAGAAAAGGTCGGAATGGCCATGAATACTTGGAGATCTAACATTCTCCTATCAGAAGTGAGGGCCTCTAGCAAAATGTTTTTCCAGGTGCAGAATTTGAGAGTGGAACCAGATGGTTCAAGGGGAAGCAGGGTGGGTTTTCTCTAGCATATAGCCATGATGCCAAGGGGGAGCCACCAGTCTTCTGGTTGGTTTTAAGTGCAGAAGCCATTTAAAGAACTGTTTGACGTCAAGCCTGAATATAACAGAAGGATTTAGGGGAAGACGGGCTGAGAAGGCTAACAGGTGGGTTTAACAGACAAGTATGTCAAACCACCTTTCATGCGTTCACGCAAATAGGACAATACAAGAGGAACATCATACTTTAATGGGTCCAGGTTCTTAGACTGACACCATTCAGAAAAAGTCTTCCATTTGGCTATGTAGGATTTTCAGGTAGTGTGTCTCAATGCCCCCAGGAAAACCCATAGCACGTCCTCAGAAGGTTGGTGACTGTAAGGAATCAGAATCCTCTCATCCATAGGGTTAGGTTGAAGTTGTAGTGCAGAAATACATACAAATATTTCAAGCACAGGTATTAATGCCCTTCTAGTTTGCCAATATACCAAAACACTTGATCCCATAACAAGTGTTAAGGTTTTCTAATACCATGATGGGAAAGAATCCCATTCCTAATTCAAAGTATGATTTAAGTTCATGGAATTAGTATTGTTTCAATCTTTGAAGTCAGCCAGAAGTGCTCTTCGCAGCACCTGCAATGTGTCCAATAATGTCTCGTTCTGTAGTTCATATGGAGCTGCATGTATCGGTAACGTATCTAAATATGATTGCAGATTCTTTTTTATAAGACCTGTTGCTCCTACTACTGTTGGAACTGTCTGGGTATCTTTCTTCCACATTACTCTCGTTTCTGCCTGCAAATCCTGATATTTTATGACTTTGTATCTTTCTGTACACAAGACACTGTAGTCACTGGATATAGCAATTTCAATGATCAATGCTACTTTAGTCTTCTTTTCATGGACCACTACATCTCGTTTTCTCACATCTGTCTTTTGAACTGTTGGTAATGGATATTCCCATGTGATGTAAACCTCATTATTTTCTATGATGCTTTGTGGTTCATGTTTCCAGTATTTTTCAGCTACTTCAATATTGTAATGTTTGCACAATCCCCAATGGAACAGTCTTGCCACATTATTAGGCCTTTCAGTATACAGTCCTTCTGCCATTAGTATGTTACAGCCAGCAAAAAGGTGTGCAACTGTTTCCAATTCTGTTTTACAAAACCTACATTTGTCTGTTTCTCCCACATGTTCAATGGACTTTGTAAACCAATGTGTACGTATTCCACTATCTTGGGCCGCAAATATGAACCTTTCATCCTTTGGTTTGAATTTGCCTCTCCTTAACCATTCCTGGGTTTGATCCTGATCAACCTGAGTTTGTTCCATGAGTTTTCTATACTTGCAACTATATTTATGAATTTTCAACATTTCTTGTCTTCTCATCTGATCCTTCACCTTATATTCCTTTTTTTGGCTTTTGTCACATTCAGTTGCTGCCTGATTTTTATCTACTTCTGGTTTGATTTGCATTCCTACTTGATGCCAATATGCTTCTGCTAGACTAAGAAGGGGAGTCATAGGTAGGTACTAGACTATTGGCCCTAGGGTCTATATAAGCCTAGCCAAACGGTACCCTGGCTTTTGCCACCCAAGAAAATTATTTTCCTGTGCCCCTGTCAAGCAGAGCCAAGGAAGTGATCCCCAGGGTGAATTTCCTATCTCCCATCCAATCAAAGATTTTTCTTGAAGAGTGCTAATGAAGAGCTCTGTTTGATATAGATAGGTAGTTTGTTCCAGAGTATGGGAAGTCTCTGGAACAGGAATCTATCCCTTCAGCATGTTCTGTTTATTGTGGTGACAAGGTTTAGGTCCCTAGAGTGTGGATCTTGGAGGGATTGGGATTTCTTTAAGTGGAGCATGTCCAACAGCTCTGGGTTTGACATAGCTTTGTATATTAAGCAGAGATCACCTCTGAGTAGGCGATATGCAACAGAGTAAAGCTGGATTTTTTTGAGATGGTCTGCATAGGGCATCTGTTTAAGGCCGGTAATCCTCTTTGTGAGGTATTTCTGTAGCCATTCCAGTTGTTGTAGATGTCTTGTGAGGTACGTACCAAAAGGGGCGTTGTACTCTATAATGTGTCTAATGAGTGATGAGTACAGGGTATTTATTCTCCTAATGTTTCAAAATGTTCATTATGTTTGGATCTTGTGAGGTCAGAAGATACGTATGCAGTCCCACGATTGCAGATCTATACATGTAATTAATTTCAAGGAGGCCCATACCTCTTTTGGAACAGGGAATATATAATCTTGGTATGAATTGATTTTTATAAATCATTTGATGGGCATGAAGCATCCTCGTTTTCCTGTCTAATCGATCCAATACTTTTTGGGGCCAATCAATCACTCCAAAACTGAAAGTTAGGACAGGAAGAGCAAACGGGTTTATAGCTTGAACTTTGCTCCTAGATGTCAGTGCTGTTTTTAGGATTGATTTTCATCACCAACCTTCTTTCCCTCACCCAAAATACTTTCTCAGCGGTGGAAAAGTGGCTTACTGACCACCAACTTGTACTTACTCCCAAAAATACTAAGCTCCTTCTATTCCTTCCCAAATCTCTCTCCCACCACAAATCCATCTTTACCACGTCTTCTCATGACAACACCCTTATCAAAGCTGAACCACACTCCAAACTATTTGGTACTTTAACTGACAACCAGCTTAAATTTTACATCCATATACAGCACTGTATTAAAAAAAACTAACCAGAAATTGGGTCTTCTATATAGAAATAAGAAATTCCTAGCTCCCAACTCCAAGCACACTCTTGCTCAAGCCTTTCTCCTCCCTTGTCTTTTCTACACCTCTCCTATCTTGACCCACCTCCAGTCATCCCTACTAACCAAACTCGAACATATAACAACATAGCCAGATTTGCCTGTGACCAACCACATAGACCTCATTACTGCCTTGCCTTGAACAAACTTCAATGGCTTGAATTCCCCCAGCTCCTGCTTCTATCCCAGCTCCAGCTCACTCACTCCCTGCTATATAAACCCTTAGCCTGTCCTTTTCTCTCATCCACAGTATCCCCTTATATCACAGTTCACTCACTTCATAGCTCTAACCAGAGCCTTCTGGACATTTATAAACCATACAGAAATACTGGCAAACTCCTCTACAAAGAGTTCTCCTGACATCCACAGCATTTAGAGTACCAGCCTATTCAAAACTAAAGTCAAAAACTACTTCCTGAACTCAAAATCGTGCCCTTGCCTTACTCCCCCTTAATTTCCATTTCCACTCTCAGTTTGTATACAATTCTCTAATTCTTACTTAAGATACCTTGTAAATAATATCACTTACTGACTTCTGCTGTCTCTCACTGTGCAATTTATTTTTTTAAAAGTTTGCAACCATTACTTCCATTCTGTCCTACACTGTTGTATATCCTAAGTACTTTGTTATTCACCACTGCTTGTCAACACTTGTATTTCTTTATTTGTTCATGTACATATTTTTTTGTATATTACTGTTTAAAGCTTTATTTTGTTCATGTATAAAATTTCACTGTTTCTGTAAACTGGAGCTTTTCACCTCAGGGCTCCACTGAAAAAGGGCCATATATGGCTCAGCTGGACCAACCCAGTTAACAAATGCCAAATAAATAAATTTAAGTCTTCTAAAATATTCCTAAGTTTTATTCGCATTTGTTCATGTTTTATTGTTGACACGTCATCAGTTCCCAAATATTTATACAATCCCTCTTGCTCAAGTTCTTTCATATCACATTCTTGCCCCAAACTGATGTTTTCTTGCTGCTGCAGCTTTCCTGCTTTAAAGGTTGCTTTTACACATTTATCAAAACCAAATGACATTCTTACATCTGAAAAAATTTTGACTAGTTGCAGTTGTGCTTTCAGTTCCTCAGCTGATGAGCTATACAGTTTTAAATCATCAACAAAAGAGAAGATAAGTCTTTACACTTTTTTGCTTTCTGGGAGCCAAATCATAGCCATAACCTAACCTGTTAAGCAGACAACTTAATGGGTTAAGGGTATGGCAAAAGAGCAGTGGTAACAGAGTGTCACCCTGGAATATCCCCATTGAATTTTTATCCCTGGAATAATAATTTGCCCTTTATCATGACTTAACTGCAAAGTGGTTTGCCACTGTTTCATGGTCACTGTGATGTAGTTTACCAGTGTAGTGTGTATCTTATACATTTTTAAGCACTCTTTTATCCATGAATGTGGGATACTGTTGAATGCTTTTTTGTAGTCTATCCATGCCATAGTTACATTCTTCCCCTTCTTACAGTTCTCCACTATGACTTTAACAACAAATAATCTTTTTTTTCCATATGAATTTATTTTATTACCCTTTTGTTCTATTGCCATAACTGAGTTTTCTTCTAAATGACTATATACTCTATTGGCATCAATTCCACTTTATAGTTTATATGTCATCGGAAGGCAAGTTATTGCTCTAGTTTTTAGGAAAGCTTGCAGGTTCATTCTTAAGTAGGAGCATTGTTTTTCCCGTTGTTAGCCAGGCTGGTGTCTGTTCGGGGTGTGCATACACATAGTTCTTACTCATGGCTAAATCTTCATGCAGAGATGTAAATACTTTTAACCAGATGTTAGGTACTACATCTGGGCCTGGGGTTTTCCAACTAGAGGCTTTTCTTAACTTTGTTTCAATCTCTCTGGCCGTTACTTCATCCCATTTCATATCCTGTACATTTGAACTTCTTACTCTGTCTTTTACTACTTCTATCAATTTAGCATCTCTATATTCCACAGGACTCTCATAAATACTTCTCCAAAATGTATCCATTTCTTTTTTTGGTGGGCTTTCAATTTCTTTCACCTTGTTTCCCAATTCTCTATAAACGTTTTTTGGGTCATCAGTAAATTGCTTATTTTGTACTTTTCCTTTACATTTACATATGTATTTTCTAAATTTTTCTGCCTGTGCTGATATTTTCAGTTTATTATTTGCGACAGTGCATAATAAAACCTGATCCATTATAATACTGCACATTGCTTTTATCACGTCTATCTTTCTGAGTATTTTCGTTGATCTGTTCCCTCTTCTATACTCTTCTAACAGTGACACACCTTGTCTTAATTGCTTTATAGTTTTCTCTATTTGACATTCGATTTCTCCCCGTCCTTTCCCTTACTACTCTGTGTTCTTGTAGTAGGACTATCTGTTATTCATTTGGTTGCACAGAAACGTATCCTATTTACTTTTGTTATATTGCATGAATCTTTATGGACGGTCCTAATTACTGTGTTCATTTGTTTTATCAAACTTTTAACTTTTGGGGTTTTACTGACCTTCTGCAGTCTATTTCTTTCATTGATCTTAATATGTCCATTCATCTCTATCAAGTCAAGCAACTCTTCTCTTAGATCATTTTCTAAACTGAGGGCACATTCTTTGTTCACCATTTCCTTCAGACATACCATAGAAAGTTCCAGAACTTTTTCCTGTGCCATGTTCTCTTCAGTTTCACCCTGTGTCATCTGCTAGTCTTTCATATGGGAACTCATTGGCCTATCACTCCACGGCATTGAGTATGCCAGAATTGCCATAGTTTCCTGTTCTTTCTCTTGCTATATAGCTCCAACCGAACATTTGTTTCCTATGGGAGCCTCCAAAGTATCTTCATATGTCAACTGATTAGAGGATTCCCGCTCCACTGATTTCTCCTTAATTTGGGTGTCCATTGCTTTATCCTGTTGTGGTGTTATCAGAGTTAAATTTTATACATTAAATCCTTCACTTTGCAGGTAATCCATAGCCTCAGTTTCTATTTCTTTAACCTCTCCATTACTAATCTTCTCCTACTTTCCTCTTTGTTTTCTTATTTTCTGTATTTTAAAATTTTCTATTTCCAGATTTCTTTGCCTGTATTTCTCTTTAAATGTCTTTGGTGCTGCTCTTTTTGTATTGATTAGTTTAGCTTTCTCCTTTGCATAAATACTGCAGCACATTAAATCTCATTTTCTTTCCCAGGTCCATATTTCTTCTTCAGATGTCTCCTGCTCCTCTTGCTTCTCCTTACTTTGGGGACTAGTTGTTCCATCATGCTGTGATTTGACCTGTGTTAGACTTTCTGCACGGAATCCTTCACTTCACAAATATTCCATAACTCAAGCTTCTATTTCTTTAACTTCTACTTGACTAATTTTCTGTTCTACATTCCCTCTTTGTGATCTTATTTTTTTACTGTGAAATTTTCCATATATGGATGCTTTTGCCTACATTTCTCTTCGAATATCTTTGGGGCTGCCTTTTTTGTGTTGCTTAATTAGGCTTTCTCCTTTGCATAAATACTGTACCATATCAGATCTCCTTTCTTTCTCATGGCCATATTTCTTTTTTATACCCTTCAAACCACACAGCTCTAAATTTTGTTCTTTAAATTTTTGCACTTCCTCAGTCGCTTCTTTTTCCAAACGGCACAAGGTTTCTTGGTCTATATAGTGTTTTTCACTGATCTGTTGTATAAATGAACACAAATTTTTATTTGAAGCTTCTGACAGTTTTTCTTGTGGAAGTATTTCTCTTTCCTCTAATTTTTCTCTTAATCTTTCTGTATATATTTTGTCTGGAAATCCAGGGCATTATAGTAACAATGCATAATTTCTTTCTTATCCTCAACAGTCCACTGTATTGTCTGTATGGCTCTCTTTTGGCCTATCAGTTTTGGACTACTACATCCTTCTTCAACAGGGAGCCCATCCTCACTCTGAGACTGGCCTAGCCCATAGAATGAATATTTACATGTCTTCAGGATTCTACTTTTTTGTCATTTTTTTCCAATCCTGGTACCAGTGCGCCAACCAGGATTGGGCACTTTTTATCCTGGGACTTGTGCACCCAGCTATCTATTTTTAACCTACTTCTGTCCATGATAATATGCTATATAAAATGCAGTCTATCAGTGTTGTCTTTGTGAGAAAACGGGCTCCACCTCGTGAAAGTACTCACCAAGACTTGAGGATGAATTCAATTCCAGCAATACTTCTCTCCTTTTGTTGATTTTATCATCTCTCTATTCAGACCCACAGGTTGTCTGATGATTCTCTAGTACTTTTTGATAACCCAAAATATTCCCAGTAGTGGTCTCTAAATGCCCTATATGCTTGAATAAGATCTCCTCTTCGATATCTGTAAGAGACACTGTACAAGTTCAGATATTTTAGTCTTTCATAATAACTTAAATTTTCATATCCACTGATGTCCTTGGTATATTTTCACTGCACTCTTTCCAGTTTATTCATGCTTGTTTTCTTAGAGGGTTTCCATATCGTTATTCCTTACTCAAGTTTGGGACTGGTCTAATGTAACTAAATAATGACTTAATCATTTTTGATTTCCTAGGCTTTATAAAATCATTTTATACAATCTATAGTTCTATAACTATCATTAACCAACTGGTTGACATGATTAGAAAAATTCATAGCTGAATCTACCCAGGTCCTTAAATGAGTCTACAGTTTCAATCAGTGTGTGCTGTATTACATATTCACTTATCAATGTACGTCTCCCAAAATACCTTGTGCTTAATTTTTGATGTATTTATCAGCATATTATACTCCTCTGCCTAAATGGTCAAATTAGTCAAGTTATTTTGGAGACTTGCCTTACCTGCAACACATGTAATCAGTTTACCCAATTTCAGGTAGTCTGCATATAGACTTTAGAACACCTCAGATGGAAAAGTTAGGTCTGAAAGATACAATATAAACAGATAAGGGCCTAGGACAGAGCCCTGTGGGACACCCTGACTGTAACCAAAGATTTCACCTGACCAGTTGCTGTATGATACTTGCCATGTCCTACTTGTAAGCCATGCAGCTATCCATCTTACTAAGAGTACATCAATACCTTGTTGTACTAATTGATTGATCAGTGTTTTGTGTATGACCCTGTCAAATGCTGAATTTAAATCACAGCATAATTTTTAATTCATAGCTATTATATTGATGGTGGTAATAGACCTATTTTCAACATATACATGCTGATATATAATTTCAAGTCCCAACCTATCCAGTTCTGACAATAATTTAACCAGTGTTACCTTCTCCATTACTTTTTCCACAACATAAAAGTAGTCTTAAGGACTTATATGACTCTAGGTTTGTCCTACTTCCCTTTTCCTTAAAGACAGGTTTAAGAAGTGCATGTCTCCAATCTTAAGGCAACTCCCATATTTATATGGCCTACTGAAAAAGAGTTCTGTACTTACCATAACTTGGCATCTGTGTTATCCTACGTCACTCTTGGGTTGTAGGATCTGACATCAGATCCGAGCTGGCAACTTTGCAGACAGCTTTTAGGTTCGAGTTCCTCCCACCTCCATGATCCCTTGCTGCCCTCTAACCCCTCAGATTAAGTTTGCCCCAACGCAAAAAAAGCAGCTATGGAAGACCTTGACCACCAGATACAACATCACCACTTCCTCTAGGTCCCACAGGACAGGGGGACGAGGGAAGGATGGTGATGAAAAGTGAAATAGGATAACACAGATGCCAAGTTATGGTAAGTACACAACTCTCTCTGATGTTATCCATGTTACTAGTCCTCAATCTTGGGTCAGAATCCTCAGCTACCTTAAATCATGGGTGGCCTCACAGAAGGACATGTTGAAGAACTGTGGAGCCAAAGGAAGCTATGGTCTTGAAGACAATGTCAAGCTTACAATGATTAACAAAAGTGTGAGGAGTGGACCAGGTGGCTGCCATTTCATCTACAGAATGACAAGCCAGATAGGCAGCTGATGTAGCCATTGAACTAGGGGAATGAGCTCTGACTGGACCTGGTAAAGATGAGCATTTAGACGAATAGGCAAAGGAAATGCACTTTGAAATCCAATGACAAAAAGTAATTTTAGAAACTACCTGACCCTTCCTGTTAAGAGAAAATGCCACAAACATCTGGGTCAGATCTGTGGAAACCCTTTGTTCTATCCAAGCAAAAATGTAACTGTCTATGAACATCAAGAGTGTGCAACAGATATTCCCCTTTATTAGAAGAGTTAGGGAAGAAAACTGGCAAGTGAATACACTGATTTAGATTTGCTTCCGTGGCCATCTTAGGCATGAAGGAAGGATTAGTTCTAAGAGCCACTCTCTGTCTTTATGAAACATCAAGTAAGGTGGGGTTTGATAGAAAGTGCCTTTAACTCCAAAACTCTTCTTGCTGAAGTTATGGCTACCAGAAAGGTGGCCTTCCATGACAAAATGTTCATGTCACATGTAGCAGTGGGCTCAAAAGGACTCAGTATAAGAGACTGCATCAGAAAAAAAAAGGACCCAATGTGGGGGTGGGGGGGAATCCTTGACAGGAGGCTGTAGCAGAAAAACACGCTTCAAAAATGCCTTACAAAGGCGAGAGGAAGAAAATAGGTTCCTCGCAAACATGAAAATTGGAGATAGCTACCAAATGCACTTTGATAGTAATGAAGCTAGCCCCTTCTTGAAAAAGCAAAGACAAGAACATTAAGATATCTGGGATGGAAGCAGAGAAGGAATCCAGATTTCACTGCTTGGCCCATCTAGAAACCTTTTCCACTTACTCACGTATACCTTCCTGGCAGATGACTTCTAAGAGGCCAGAATAATGTTCTTGACGGGAGAAGTAAGCCTGGACTGATTCAAGATTACGGGAAGTGGACAAACCACGCTATCAGATGAAGAATCTGAAGGTTTGGGGTTGGAAGCTGGGAAGGATGGGAAATCAGAGCCAGAATGGGATCTAGTACCCAAGGGCTTTATGAAGCACCCTAGGAATGAGAGGTATAGGAGGATAGGCATAAAGGAGACCCGGAGACCTATCATGAACCACAGCATCTCTGGGGTACTCCCGACAGGGGGAATCAGGGCAAAATACTAGCTGTATTTGTGGTTGTGAGGGGAAGCAAACAGATCACAGCTCGGCTCACCACAGTGAAGGAAGATTTCTTTCGCAACTGAAGGATTCATGGACCACTCATGAGGACTCAGGATTGTCCTGCTGTGTCTGTCCAACAACACGCTGGACTCGTCGGGAATGTGCATTGCAAGGAGAAAGTGCCCAAAGGACATCACCACACCATCATGGCTGCGCGACAAAGCAGATAAGAGTGTGTTCCCCCTTGCTTGTTGATGTACCACAAAACAGCCATGTTGTCTGTGTGTACTGCACTGGTACCCAGACAGAGGCAGTCTTAAAAAGCTTTCAATGTGAGGATGACTGCTCATCTCCAGTACATTTATGTGCAGTTTGGTCTCTGAGGAGGACCACATGCCTTAGACTCTCTTTCCCTGGTAATGCCACACCCCAACAGGGAAGCATCCATAGTCATGGTGGCACTGAGGGGGAGGAAGAGAGAATGGTCTGCCTGCAAGGAGGTGGGAAGACTGAACCCACCAAAGGACAGGACACCTACACACTGGAGTGAGATGATCAAGGCAGTCATCGGATGAGACAGGGAAGACCACAGAACCGCTAGAGTCCACTGGAGAATCCTCATGTAGAATCTGGCTAACAGGCATCAGATAGATTGCTGCCACCATGGACCCTAATGCCCAGAGAATAAGGTGGACTTGGGGTGAGCCAGATCTAGGAGGCATTGGACATGAGTTCTGAAGAGATGAACACAGCGGAGAGGGAGTGCTGCAATCTTTGACACAGTGTCCAGCTGAATCCCAATAAACTGCAAATTTTGGGATGAAATCAGATTGGATTTGGGGAGATTTACTGTAATCCCTAACTAGCTGACCAGTTGAAGCACATACCAGGTAGCTGCGGCCAAACTATGCTTGGTGGGAGCTGTGAGGAGCCAATCTTCGAGGTAAGGAAACACATGGAATCCTTACAGTCTCAGGTGAGCTGTGACAACCGTCATGCATTTGAACACCCGGGGGCTGTAAGACCAATGGGCAGGGTTCTAAATGGTTAGTGATTGGCCCCTATGCAAAAGCGGAGAGGTCTCCTGGAGCACCTGTCTATTTCTCTATGACAGTATGTATCCTGGAGATGCATAGAGCACATTCAATCGTCCTTGAGCAAAAGATTCACAATGGACTGGACGTTGACCATCTGGAACTTGGACGTCTTGACAGATTTTAGCACGCTGAGGTCCAAAATTGGACGCAGGTCCTCCATGTTCTTTGGCACCAAAAAGAAGGGAGAGTAAATTCTGGATTCTCGCTGTCCTGGGGGGACCTCTTGGATGGCTCTCTTCTGAAGAAGTCTGAGCATCTGGGAGGTATCTCCTGATTAGAGACTGAGAAAAGGGAACAGAATAGCCCTTATAAATAAAGTTTAGCACCCAGCGATCTTTTGTAATGTTTTCCCAGGCGAAACGGTGCAGTGACAAATGACCTCCAGGGCCAGACAGCCGGGCAGCACATCAGGAGTGCCGGGGGGCTTCCCAGAGAAAGGGTCCCTGGAGCCCTGAATTTGCAGACCCCCTCTGCCTATGGGGTGGTGTCTGCTGTTGAACCCTCTCCACCGACCCCCACAAGAGGGCTCATCCTGAGCATCTTGAAAGGCCAACTGCGACATGCAAAACTACATTTTCCTGGCCCCTCGCTTCATCTTGGAGAAACAGCGCTGAGGGGGGTAGAAAATTTGATTCCCACAGCCAATAAGGTCTTACCTTCCTGCTCACTGTGGGTGAGGGTTTCTTTCACTAAAGGGCCAAAGAGGGTAGATCCGTCGAAGGGGACATTAGTGAAGGCTGTATTAAAGGACTCCACAAATTCACAAAGGTGCAGCCAGGCTTGGCGCCAAACAGCAATACGTGTACCTGCCACTAGACAGGCAGCTTTCACAGCATTGGCAATCAGCCTCATCAAGGAATTGGCTAGGGATGTGAATGTAGGCAGCTTGGGGGACACCTTACTTGGCTCCATGGCAGGCAGTAACTCAGAAAGAGACGTGGAAAGTTCCTTCAGCAAGTCCCTCTGGAGTTAGGTGAAATGTGCCAAGTAGTTAAGCTCTTGCAGAATGAAGGTAGCCGAGGTGAAAATCCGCTTTCCAATTCTGTCAATCTCCCGGGACTCTCACTTAGGGGGGGTGAACAAATGTACTCTGCTCCGCCAGCTCTTTCTTGGTGGCGGCAGCTACCATAATAGCGTCGACTGGCACACCCTTAGACCATACCAGTTTGTCGGAAGGGGGGCTGACAAATTTATCGGCATGCTTGGGAATAGGCTCCACAGCATCCAGCTCCTACCACACCCTGCTGGTGATATGATGTATAAGTTCGTCAGCGGGGGGGGGGGGGACCTAGGAGGTAGATGGTCCCATCCCGAAGGTCTTCAGGAACATGACTCCTTGGATGGAGGTACGGAAGACCATTCACCTTTAAGCTTAAGGGTGTCTAATATGTCCACAAGGGAGACATCTTCACGTGGAGATCTGGGGGACCCATTCCCTTCATTGAAGCCCATAACCTCCGTGAGAAACTCTGTAGGGGAGTCTAGGTGCCTCCTCTTGCACAATCTCTTCTGAGGCACCTCCTCCAGGGGGGGGCTCAGGGGAGGATTTGGAAGACAGGGGGACCCCCAAGGGGGGGGTGACTCCACCTAAAGGCTAGATCGACAGGGCTGACCATGAACAGGATAAGAAGAATCCGCTCTGGGGGGCTGGGATGGTCCCTGGAAAACCGGGGAGGAAACTCTAGTGGAGGAAAAAGTTCTCTCTACAACCCAGAAGGCTGAAGGGCTGGACAATTCCCCATTTGCACTCTCGGCAGGCAAGCCCACCTGAGAAGAGGGATCAGAGCAAGCCAGTGCCTCCTGGCCTCTGGACAGTACTGGCCCTGAGCTGTGGAGGGCAGAAGCACCAAGGGGAAGGGAAGGGGAAGGGACTGGTCTGAAAAAACAGGTCTAGAGCTCCCACCCAAGGACTCTGGGGCGACAGGTCAGCCCTGTAACTCCAGGAGGAGGCCATGCAGAGGCAGTCAGGGACTCAGATGGGGTAGAGACAGAATGGCCTTTAGGACCCCCCCCTCTGTCTCATCCCCTATGCATCCCAGGGCCTAAAAGTCTTTAGCACTCTGAATCGGATGTGGAAAAGCTGGCGAAGGGGTAGGAGATGGACCTCTGGCCAGATGGGCAGGGGAAGCAAGAAGCCCCAACTCAATCTGAGCCTTGAGAAAGGACCTCATCATTCTGTTCATATCGGTAAAGAGCAAGCTCCTGGAGGACCGAGCTGGGGATGGATGTCTGGATGCCAAGGACCTCCCCTGCCTGTCGAAAGATCAGTTCCTTTGCTCAGAAGCAGAAGGGGACCACCCCAAGCCAGAAACCAAAGGAGAATCCTCTAATAATTGTGGGATCAGACACCAATCCCGGATCTGATTGCCTCAGATCCAAAGGCAAATGAGGATCTAAATACTTGGAACCCACATGCTACAGATCTGAAGAAGCTGGATCTGTGGCTGGCCCAGATTTGGTCAGATCCAAAGGCTTTGGTCTGGAGGCCTTGGATCTGGTAGAAGATTCCCATGACCTCAGATCAGAGGGCCTCAGAGCAAAAGACCTGGATCTGCAAGGGGAGTCGCGGGACCTAGGATCTGAAGAAATCAGATCAGACTGGGTCGAGGCTGGGGTCAGATCCGAGGAACTGGGATCTGACAGCCTGGCCTTTTTAGACGAAGATGACCTGGGAAGAGGGGGGCCTTCCTCTTATGATCGTAAGGTCCAGACTTGGCCGGAGTCTGGGCCAAAGGACTCTCTCGGGCCATACCTTTTAAGAGAAGTTTGTTCTGGCACTCAACCAGAGCCCTGGGGTTGAATACGGCACAAATGTCACATTCAACCTCCAGGTGATTAGATCTCAAACAATAAACGCACTCTCCATACAAATCGGACACTGACATCATCTGACCACACAGGCAGCAACTTTTTAACTCAACAAGCTTCTCTAATATGCTGGGATGAAAAAAACAACAGAGCCTAAGGGGCACACTGAATCGTAAACCGGCAGGAAAAGCTATTGTCAAAAACCCGGAAAAGCCAAAACTACCACCAGCAACTTCTTAAAGAAGAATAAAACTATAAAATTCTAACACTATGGGGACAAACGGCCACAACAAAAAAGGGTGCCAACTAGACAACTACAGAAAAAAACAAAACAGGATGGGAGGACTAAATACTACCAATAAAATATACTAGAAAACACTAAACACTACAAAGAGAAGAATTTGAAAATTAATGGTACTTATCCCCACTGGAGACTGGAGCCAGAGAATCTGCGTCCGATGCTGAGCATGGCAAACGAGATCTGAGGGGCTAGAAGGCAGTAAAGAATCATGGGAGTGGGAGGAATTCGAACCTAGAAATGGTCTGCAAAGTTGCCAGCTTGGATCTGGTGTCAGATCCTACGACCCAAGAGTGAGAAACAGTTTTACTTAGACAAGACTATGTCCTTTCAGAAAGTCTGACCAACTCTATCTCCTTTCACCCCAGGGCTCTGGCAGGGCAGTCTCCAAACAAACCATTTCCTGTTGGATTAGGAAATCTAATCTTTTTTGTTATTCACACCATGGCAAGTTCTTACCTCATGGTATAAGAGCTCACTCCACCAGAGCCACAGCTACCTCCAAAGCCTTTCTCAAAGGCCTGGATACAGCTTCCATCCTGAAAGCAGCTACCTGGTCTACAGTTCACGCCTTCACCAAACACTACAAACTAGACCAAGTCTCCAGGCCAGGCTGTGCTACAGCAATCTTGCAAGGACTCCTGGAATCCCATTTCTTCTCCTAAGCTGTGGTACTGTCCCACACCAAATGAATACTGCAACATTAGAATAGAAGGACATAGAATAGTTATGTAAAATCTTACCATAACCATAGATGTCCTTCTCTTCCATGTTGTAGTATTCCTTCCTACCCTCCATACCCCCTATTCTTCTCTTACTACATGGTCTGGCCTCTGGCCAGTGCTTCCGCTCCTAAGGCTTATCTTTCCAGCATTACAGTGGCATTTGCTACCTTTGTCGGCATCTTGTTCACCTGACAGTTTACTACTCTGGGCTTCAAGTTCTAAGGTCTGTGGGTGCTGACGTCACATTTATGATCCCTGGTTTATGTCCCTACATGTGACGTCCCACGCACCTACAGCAGCCAGGCAAAAGCTTCTGTATAGGAGCCATCAGATCGCCTGAGGTGGAAAATCCCACACCAAACGAATACTGCAACACTGGAATAGAAGGACATACTTGTATTCCCTGAATCCTGCAAAAGGTGATAACTAAAGCCAAACACTTTGTAAAAACTCCAGGATCAGTAGAAAGCCCAAAAGACAAAGCAATAAATTGAAAATGTGAAGAGCCAGTAGAAAACCATAGGAACTTCCTTGCAAGATGGGTGTACGGGAATATGCAGGTACACATCCTTCAAATCCAAAGACACTAGAAAGAACTGCAGGAGAATAAAGGGAGGAAAGGCCTGAAGAGACAGCATTTTGAAGGTGGGATACTTTGAGGGAGGTGTTAAGCAGAGACGTCGAGTATGGGCCTCCACTGTCTTTTTCTTGGCCTAGAAAAAGCCTGGAGTAGAATCCTTGGCCTACAACTGAGGAGGAACTGGCTCTGTGGTGACATGAGAAAGTAGATCCTGTAGGATGGGAGTGAGCAGGTTTAACTGCTTGTGGAGAAGAGGTGGCATGCCATGGACTGGAGGGAGTTCCTTCCAGTACATACTGTAAACCTTTCTGATGAATATCCACTTTTCTATAGTGATTTTTTCCCAGTTTGGAATGGAAAGAGCTACTCTTTTTGAAAGGTGAAATATGAGACCAAGGGGGAGGGATCGAGAGTGAAGACAGTCACACTGCCTTATTTGAGAAGGGAGTCCTCTCAGACCAGGGGCCCTTTTCATGTATCTCTGGAAGTCTCTGGGTGTGTTCTTGCGTTTCTGAGAAGGCCTATGCTCTCTTCTGACAAAAGTGGGTTTCACAGGGTAATTCCTCTGGTATGTGGGTGCAGAGATTAGTAGGATTTGTCTGCAGTCCTTCATAGTTTTACATTGCTCTTGCACAGTTTTGAATGGGCTAGCTGCTTGTTTACCAAACAGGAAGTCCTTGTCAAGAGGGGACTCTAGGATCTTAGTGATGAAATCTTCAGGAAGGGACTTGGCTGTGTACAGGAAAATCATCTAATGTTTGAGCCAGAAGCAGCTGCTCTGGAAGAAGCCCCAACAGCATCAAAGCTGCATTTTACACTATGTCGAGCTACACGAGTAGCTTGACTTTCCATGGATAAAATTTGTTGTTTGGGGTCGTTGACTGGCATGTCAACTGTCTTGTTTAGATTGCTCAAGACAGACAGAAGGTATTTAAGTAACCCAAGTCTGATAATCAATGGCCACGAAAGCCAGGGTAAAAAAAGTATAGACCTTTTTCTCCCACCTATCCATGGCCCGGCTGACCTTATCTAATGTCATGCCATGAGCATTAGGCAAGAATTTAGATGGTTTGTCTGAAGGCTAAAGAAGATTCTTAAAAAAGAAACTAAAGATCCTCTGGAACTTTACAGAACTGGTCTTGCTTTTTGTGGAGCTGGGGGCTGAGAGCCTGAAGCAGATAATGTGGGTGTGAAAGGATGCAGAAAGGCATCCAGGACTGTAGTGCAGTAGAAGGGTCTGGGGCACCCACTTTTAACAGGCTGCAGTTTTCTTTTCCAAACATCAGAGATTTGCTTAGACTCACAATCAGTGTTTCAGTATATTTACAATGGTCTCTCTGAAGGATGCCTCCTCCACAGGGCAATCAGGTGAGAGGGAGTCATCATCATCATCTGATGGCACACCTGGGAAAGTGAAACTGAGAAAAGTAAGCTAAGGAGTGGCCATCAGAATCTGAAGCCTCCTCTTCATCCTCAGAGGAAAAAGCCACAGTAATTTTCTATGTGGTGGGAACAGGAGCTGAAAGAGATGGTGGCTTAAGGGGCATAACTGCCTTAAAAAGGCCCCAAAATAAATCAATCCACTACTTCTCCCTGGAAGGAGAAGGAGTGGAAACATACTTAGTCTTTTGTCATTTTCTCTTAGGGACAATGTCTACATGAACTAAGCATGGAGGTTCCCACACGATGTATCTCAATCAGTTTTTGCGGGATCTCTTCCCATACTAAAATCTGAAGGATACCTTCTGGGCCCTCGGAGATGATAATCTGTGGCTGTCCCTTCTCAGTTGCTGTAGCAGCCTCTTCTGATGTGCAGTCCTTTGATGTCATACCAGCTTTCAACTGGGTCATGATAGTGGTCATCTCAGGTAGATCTGGATGTTCCTCAGGTTCTCTAATCTCTGTCGGTACCTCGGAATCAGACTGGGCAGACTGAATCAGGACTAGGCCATTTCAATTTTTTTCTTTGGAGCGGAAGGGATATCAGGTGTGGAGGGGTCTGCCATCTTAGACTGGCCAAGCACTTCAGTTGTTGGGTCTTCAATAACTTGTTCAACAATGACAAATGGGAATGCAATGTCTTGGGTACAAAGGGCTGACAAGTGGAACCTGATTTGTAGTTGTGCTCTGTGCATAAGCAGAAAAGACATTGGGTATGGAGGTCTTTGTAGGGTTTCTGCCTGTTGCATTCACACTTGCCCCACATACTGACATCTTAACAAAATCATCGATAAAAACAGTTTAAACAAGAAATAAGGTTCCCCACCAGGGCACTTATATCAAAGATCAGACCAAAGGGTGTGAGACCTGCATTTTGGCTGGGGGTGATACAATCTTAGGATTCATGCTCATACATCTGGTTATGTGCACCTACATTCTTAGGCTAAGGTCACACTTTGGAAGATTAAGACTTTGGTACTCTGTCCGGACATCAGTGGCAAAAAACCCCCCAAAAAACATAGGTTTGGAATATCGAAACAGTGATTTCAGTCAGGACATCACCACTGCATACATCTGTCATTAAACCTGTATCAGAATATTGGGACTTCTCTAGCAAAGTTTCCACAATATCTATACATCTGCTGAGATGCAGACCCACTGTCTTGCACTAGCTTATTAAGCTAAATATTAAAATACCACATCTACATCTAAAACACATTCAAAGCAAAGATGTGTGAAAAACTGACAAAAAAAAAAAACATGGAATATGATTCTGTTTGTGCTTCAACAATGTAAATGGCATTGGGTCCATCTTAGTACTGTGCTGTTGCTCTGAAAATCCTTGATACAGAACAGCTGGGCTACCTTTCTGTTTGCATACACATGCCACTATACTACTTAATGGCCTGCAGGCTCTGAGAAACAGTAGCCTGACTACAGACGTACAGCTTCCAAAAGGGACACCAGTCTTACGAGGTGACTTTGTCCACAAGTCATGCCTCTAGTTACATGTTTTGATCCTGAATCACATATATAAATGGAAAAGTACAACTGTGTAAGTAAAGTAACCATACCAGCAGATGTTTGAATAATCTCTGCAGCAGTAGCCTTAGCTATAAAGTTTATCTCCTGCCATGGATATAAAAGCAGGCCCCCACCTCCAAAGTTTCAGGGCACCTCCCGAGTGCCCAAGCAATTAGTCAACTCGAGCGGAGCTGAGTAGAGAGAGATACTTGGGTACCAAGCATTCGAGAGCTTTCATGCCAAAAGAGAGAGGGATGCTGAGCCCTGATTGGACAAAGACACATACTTTTATACTGCATTTATTTACTTTTATACTGTATGTACTGCAATGGTCTACTTTACTGTGCCTGTTAAATTTTATTGCTGTTTTCACTGTTTACAAAGATTTTTGTTAGTGTCACTGTGTTAGGTATTTAGTGGTATTTTTCGCGGTTTTAAACTATCTGCTTCCAAAAAAACAAATTGCCTGTTTTTTTTACTTATTTATACTATTTACTGCACTTTTTTTATTGCCTGCTTTTATACTGTATTTATTTACTGTGCTATAAACTACACAGTTGTACTGCAATTGTCTGCTTTACTGTGCCTGTTAAATCAAATTTTACTGCTTTTTTCACTGTTTACAAAGCTTTTTTGTTAGTTTCACTGTAAGTATTCAGTGGTATTGGTATTTTTCACTGTTTTTAAACTATCTGTTTTGCTTGTTCTGGTTTTCCCACCAAGCAGTGTTTAAATAACTGATCTGTTAACTGCTTAAAACATTCTTTAGAGCTTCCTTGCTGATTTTCTGATGTTTTAAACTTTTTTTTAGTGTCTCACTGTTACTTTTCTGCTATTTTAAACATTCTCTAGTGTTTCATGTTGAAACTAGGGTAGCTAGTGGCTGTAGTATAGGCCAGATACAGGCTTGGTGCTTCTGGAACGGTTTGCAGTGGTTTGTTTGTTCTGAGCACATTTTCCAGGCCATTTTGGATTGGAATGGGCCTATCTGCACTTTTGTGAGAAAACTGTGCTGATTGGGACCTGTCTGGTCAAGGTCAGTCGGTTTAAGGCTTGGAATAAGCATCCTCATTGGTCCTTTTGAATCTTTTTAAATTTTTTTTCAAGTTTTTAGCTTCTGGTATTTAGGACCTGCATTTAAGCAGGTTTCTGCTTCTTTGTGCGTAGTTCAGCACTGCACACTGCTACACAGTTGTGCCCCAAAGCTGGACAGTTAAATTCAACACATGTTCCCTAACACTCAGGCAGAAATATCCATCCACTAAGCTCTTCCGTGATCGATACTGAACAGCCACCCCTGGTGACAACAGTCTTCCACCTAGCATTATGGACAGTTGGACTACCCTTGTTCCTCCAGCCAACCTTGACGATTTGGGTCTCTTGAGGCAGTGTAGCAACTTCCTCATTTTCACAAACAACCCTCTACTAATAAAACACTCTAGTACAGAGTGCAAAAGATACATTTACACCAATAATCTAGAATCCATGCTCTCTCTCACTCAAAACAGAAACACGGAGAAGGTTGTCAATTCACCCACCACTACATATGCTCACAGTACCACTACTCATACACATAGTACACATCAAACACGTAAATGCACATATGCGGAGGTTCTCTCGAAAAACATATCAGAACATCACAGACCGCCAAAACACAAGACTGCTACAACTAACAGTCACCATAACACCCATGACACATAGCAGCACCAGTGTCTCACCCACCAAGCCAGTAAGGCGTAACACTCAAAAAAACAAACTTTCTTGTCACTGAAGACTCAACAGTGAGACACACAGATGCCCCACTTACCAGGTTAGACAAGGAAAAAGTCAAGGTCAGCTGCCTGTCCGGTGCCAGGATGCATCACATCACACATGCACTCAGGTCACTCAGCAACAAGAACCACTATGACTCTGTCATAGTTCATGTTGGTGTGAATGACCCGAGATGTTCCTCACTGCACTATATGAAGAGAGACAGGGTTGAGCTCTCTGAGTATGTGTCCCAATCAGGTATGTCCCTAGCCTTGAGCAGCATACTAACCTCACCTAGAATGATGCCACATTATAAACATAAAATGATTGATTTGAATAATTGGCTCAGTTTTCAGTGTCATACAAAGGAGAGACCGTTTCTGTCAACCTGGGAAGCCATGGTCGACAAACCTTGCTGCTTTGCCAGAGACGGTTTTGCACCTGGCACCTCTAGGCTTTTGGCTGCTGCCAAAGGTTCTTGCCTCCCTCACAGTGCTTTATTTTGACAAGGTCTCGAAAGCAACATTACCAATGTGAAATTAACCAATCGGAACAGAATAAGGGTCATGCTGCTAAATGCTAGGAGCTTAAACCAAAAACTATACTCCCTGGAAGCACTTCTGTCACTAGAAGATGTAGAGGTCTGTGCAGTCACAGAAACCTGGTTGAAGGCCTCAGAAAGTACCCCAGCCTTGCAAGGCTACAATGCCTTCCACACCTTTAGACAGCAAAAATGAATGCGTGAAAACCAAAGGATAAAGTGTTTCAGTCTATATGAGAGATAAATTCACCTCCCATCTAGCTAAACTGGACAACTCCATGGAGTTACCCCAGGTCCAGGTTATGGTGGGCAAGACTCCCCATTCAAGTCACAGCCAGTTACAGATGCCCCTCCATGGGTCACAACACCCATAAACCCTACTTCATAGGTTGGTACTAGGCTATCGGCCCTAGGGCCTATACAAGTCTAGCCATAACAATTTCCTGGCTATTTCTTCCCACTCTATTTACTTCCCTGGACCTCTGTCTAGCAGGGCGACTGACGTGATTCCTGGGGTGAATTTCCTTTCTCCCATCCAATCGTCAAGGTTCCTTTTGAAGAGGGCCAAGGAAGCACTCTGCTTGACATGTATGGGCAGTCTGGGGAGTCTCCGGGACAGGAACCTATCCCTCCAGCATGTTTTGTTCATTGTGATGACAAGGTTTAGATCCCTGGAGCGTGTGGCTTTGAGGGACTGGGATTTCTTTAACTGCAGCATGTCCAACAGCTTTGGGTTTGACATGGTCTTGCATGTTAAGCAGAGATTGCCTCGGAGTACACAACATGCGACAGAGTATAGCTGGAGTTTTTTTTTTTAGACGGTCAGCATAGGGCATCTGCTTTAGGCCTGTGATTTTTTTTTTAGTGAGGTATTTCTGTGGCCTTTCCAGTTGTTGCAGATGTCTTGAGAGGTACATACCAAACGGGGCTTTGTATTTTATAATGGGTCTAATGAGGGATGAGTACAGTGGGACAATGACCTCCTTTTTTCTGGATGAAAAGCCCTTAGTGATGAGGTGTGCCACATAGAAGGATTTCCTGACTGTTGTGGCGATGTGGTTATCGAAGGTGAGACCACTGTCCACCTGTGTCCTTAAGTCTCTTTATCACACTTTCGGTGTTTAGTGTACTCCCACTTATGTGGTAATTCACAGGTACATGTTTTTTCCCAAAGGGGATAACTATACACTTCTCAGCATTGAGCTTGAGCCCATGGCTCTGGCACCAAGCATCTGTTTCTGTAAGGCCCTTTTGTAGAATATCCACATCATTTGGGGATTCAATAATGGCTCCCAGTTTGCAGTCATCTGCGAACTTTGTTAGCCAGAGTCCCTTAGTGTTGGCCTGTACTTCAGAGAAGTAGATGCCAAACAAGAGCGGTCCTAGGACCGAACCCTGAGATACTCCACTTGTATGGAGCTGGATTTGGAGTCAGGGGCAAGCATCTCTTTTATATTTGTGTGATTGTGTCTGTCCTTGATGTCCCACACACCTTGCACTTTTATCTCTCCTGAAACTGCTCCCCATGCAAAGTCTGATGCGTCTCAATACACTGGAGCAGGAAAGGAGAAGGGAGAACCAGCATTTAGGGATATTTAGTGTCTCCAAGTGAGTTCTCTTTCAACAAACCCAATTACTGGGATTTGAAAACTCAAAGTAAGTTATTGTTGGGACCAGGAGTCTTGTCGGGGGTACCATGAGAATCATAGATGCTACTAGACCAAAAATATTGAGGTATTCCCTTGCAGTGACTAAAGTCTATGAGGAAAACTTAAGAAATAGATCTACATATATATCTATTTTTCCTGTGAAAGAAAAGCTTTTTGAACTGAAGTGACTGACAATGTAGCCTGTGTAAAGTAGTCAAAAAAGACACTTGAATGTTCTCAAAGAATCTCAGCTTGTATAAGAGATCTCTCACCTAAGTGAGAGACTCCTGACACTTTGAGAAAGACTCTGCAAAGATAAGCAAGTCATTTACATATGGAAAAATGTGGCTATCCCGTAGCCTGCAACGAGCTAGACACTTTGTGAACTATCTTGGTGCAGTGGATATCCCAAAGGGTAAGACACATGATCAGTAATGGGATCCAGAAACAAAACCTTAAAAAAATGCCAGATGTCTGGAAAAAAATGGATGTGATAAGCATCTTTTAAATCTAGGGTTACTGGGAAACATGAATGAGGAAGAGGGGGTAACTGGTTGTGAAGTGACCATTTTGAACTTCGGTACTATCACAAATTTAGGAAAGAAAGACCCCGAACTGGTCTTCAAGCATTTTCTTTCTTTTGCACTAAAAACAAATTTCCTAGTCCTGGAAGGAGGAACTAGTTCTACCGTTCCATTACAGAACATGTGTTGAAGGGCAGGGGGAAACAAGAGAGCCTGGTCTGGTGGATGACGCATTACCTCCTAAAATGGAGGGATTTTCCTCTCACTGCCATCTGTAAATCTTGATGAATGATCTTCAGTACTTGTTTGTCTGAAACTATTAGTTTCCAAACAGAAAAGTGGTGATTCAAACTTTCTGGAAGGGAAACGTGTCTGCCAGGATTGGATTGGGGGGGGGTCAAGGCCCCCTTAAATATTCATTCCAACTTGTTGGACTGTTCTTGGCTTTGGGGTGTTCATGAATTTTTTTTTTGGAACCTCCCTTGCCATTT
The DNA here is from genome assembly GCF_019279795.1 of Protopterus annectens. NCBI lineage: Eukaryota > Metazoa > Chordata > Ceratodontiformes > Protopteridae > Protopterus > Protopterus annectens. Next base: position 121,492,899 of record NC_056733.1, on the reverse strand, counting down.
CTTCTTAAATCTCTGCTTACCTAAATTTTGTTGATACTGTTAATTTTGTTTTTTGCCCAAACTGGGTGAGGGATTAGAGAATCTTTTAGAAAGTATGGAAAAGGAAGGCTGAAAACTCCTGAGAGATTCCCTTTATCAACTTACCACTTTCATCACACTTTTTGATAACTTCTTCAACAGAGGACCCAAAAAAGAATGTCTATCCAAAGGAGAATTTAAAATTCCATTTTTCACAATCTGGGAGGTTCTGAAAATACAGCTAGGCAAACCTCCTCAAAAAAGTGCCAGTGGACATGGCCCTAGTAGGAGTATTAAGTTAGTCATACACATACTGTAAAGAATGAGTAGTGACTTGTATGATGGGAGAAATAGACAGTTGTGTCTTAACATAACTAGGCATCTGTGTTGTCCTTCATTCTTCCTCACAATTGGGTCTTGGATCTGCCTCGGCCGCATGTGGATCCGATTCTCGTGCTCCTCCATTTACCCATAATGCACTACACCAACCCTAGAACCTCGGATAGAATTTGCTGATTCACCATCTATTAGATAACAAGGACAGGCTAGAGAAAAGGTAACTGAGGCTCAGACTTGGGACATAAGCATCCCACAATCTTCCTTAGATCCTCCTGAAGAATAAGGCAGAGGCATAGTTGGGTGGGAAAATGACAAAGAATGAAGGACAACACAGGTGCCAAGTTATGGCAAAACAAAACTTTCTAAATCTGATGTTGCCCTCTCCATTCTTCCTCACGAGTGGGACAAAGTCCCCAGCTACATGACTCCTGAGTGGCCCTCATGGAAGGATGTGCCGGAGTGCTATCGAGCCAAAGGAAGCCCTGCTTCTAGATAAAATATCCAGTTTATAGTGCACAATAAAGGTGTGGTTGTTTGACTAGGCAGCTGCCATACAAATATCAATGGAAATCCAGGATAAAAAAGCAGTAGTAGTAGTAGTAGTAATCATAGATCTAGTAGAATATACTCTTGGAGGATGAGATAATTCTAAGCCTCTCTGAGAATAAATTAAGTTGATACAGTCAATGATCCTTTTTGCCTGTGTGATTTTTGACACTGCTCGACCTAATTTGTTAGCAGAAAAGGCTATAAACAATTGGTCTGACTTCCTGTGCTGTTTTGTTCTATGCATATAAAAATGCAGTTGTCTATGAACATCAAGGAGATGCAGAATGTACTCTCCTTTGTTGGAGAGATTGGGAAAAAAATACCAGTAACAGAATAGATTGGTTAATATCACTTTCCGTGGCTACTTTAGGCATAAAGGAGGGATTGGGAGGATTGGTATGTAGCAAAATCCTGTCTTTTTGAAAGATTATGTATGGAGGTTTGGAAGATAACACCTGTACCTCAGAAATTCTTTTAGCTGAAATAATGGCTACAAAAAAGATGGTCTTCCATGAAATAAAGTTCCAGCAGGCAGTTGTGGCGTGCTCGAAAGGTCTTCGAGTCAAACTCTGCAGCACAACAGTTAGGTTCCAAAGTGGGGAAGGATCTTTAGTGGGAGGTCTCAGCAAGAAAATACCTTTCATAAATCCTTTGCATAATCTGAAAGTAGACAAGGAGAGACTGGCTAGCCATATGAATGCTAGAAATTGCAGCTAGTTGAAGCTTGATGATGGAGAAACTTGCTCCTTCTTTAAACAGGGTCCTAAGAAAAAGCAAAATATCTGAGACAGGTGCTGAGAAGGGAGCAATATTTTTAAGTGCAACCAAACAATGAACCTTTTTCATTTACTGTTGTAGACTTTCTTAAATGAAACCTTTTGTGAGGTTAAGATGATTTCACGGACTGGTGAAGCAAGCCCGGACTATCTCACTATGGTTGGAAGTGGAGAAACCATGCGGTCAAGCTTGAGGGCATGAAGATGGGGCACTGCAATCCTGACTGGTGAGAGAGAAGGTCCTGTCTTGGCTCCAGTATCCATGGAGGATATTTCAGATGAGACCAGAGGAAGGGGAACCATATCTGTAGAGGCCAGAAGGGGGCAATGAGGATGACTGAGCTCTTCAGCCTGCTTGCCTTCTGAAGAAACTTCTGGATCAGTAAAGTGGGTGATAGGCATAAATGAGATATGGGGCTAATCATGCACCAGAGCGTTCCTCGGGGACTCCCTTGGAGGTGGGATCAGAGCAAAGAACTTGGGGCACTTGTTGAGGGCAAAAAGGTCCCAGCAAGCCTGACCCCATCAGTTGAAGATCATGTCCGCTACTGATTGATTGAAAGACCACTTGTGCAGGATCAGGATAGATCTGCCGAGGCTGTCTGACAGTTCGCTGTTTTTCCCTGGAATGTTGAGTTACAACCAGAAAGCGGCCTGAAGATATCACCCATTCCCACGTCCTCATGGTCTTTCTGCACAAAGGGTATGAATGGGTTCCTCCCAGTTTGTTGATGTACCAGATTACAGACATGTTGTTGGTGTGAACTGCAATAATCCCCAGAGGGACAGCATCTTGAACTGCTTGCAGTGTTATAAAAATTGCTCTCATCCTTAGGACAGTGATATGCATCCTGGTCTCCAGAGGGGACCATGTGCCTTGGACCATCTTTTCCTTGTAATGCCCCCTCACCCCAAATGGGAAGCAGCCATGGCCATTGTAGCTAATGGAGAGGGAACAGAGAAGGGTCTGCCTAAAAAGAGGTTGTCTGACTGAATCGACCTATGAACATGACATTTGTAGATTGGTGTCAGTCTCTTGGGAATAGATAGAAGTTGGGACAGTTCAAACCCTGTCCACTGAAGGATTTCCATAAAGAACCTTGCCATTGGAACTAACAAGATCGCTGCTGACATCGACCCAAGAGCTTGTAAGAACAGACATGCAGGAAGGGACAGGTGGGATAATAGTTCCTTAGCTCGATTCCTCAATGTCGTAATGCGGTGAAGGGGTGGAGAGAAGCTATTTGATCCCTCGCGTTGAACTGTGTTCTTATGAATTCCAGGTTCTGCACAGTAGTCAGATTGGACTTGCTAAATTTATGGTGATGCCCAGGGGGTGTGAGATTTGAATCAGATAATCCCTGGCTTGGAGAAGTTGATGCCTAGTGAAGGTGGTGAGAAGCCAATAGTCTAAGTATGGAAACATCTGGAATCCTTGGAGTCTCACGTCAACTGCTATGACTGCCATGCATTTGATGAACACCCAGGGGGCTGTGGTGAGCCCAAAAGGCAGTGCTCTGAACTGAAAATGATTGGCTTCAGCTGAAAGAGCAGGTATTTCCTGGAGCACCTGTCTATTTTGATATGACAGTATGTATCCCTGAGATCTATTAAGCACATCTAATCATCCTTGTGCAATAAGGGCAGAATGGACTAAACAGTAACATCTCAGAACCTCAACTTCTTTACATAAAGATGCAGACTGCTTTGAACCAGTATGGGTTTTAGGCCCCTGTGTTTTTTGGCACCAAAAAGAAGTGGGAGTAAGTTCCTAATCCTCTTTGCTCGGCTGGGACCTCTTGGATGACTCTCTTTTTGTAGCAATTTTTGAAATTCTTGGGCTGCCTGCTCCTTCTGAATTGGTGGGACATCAGGGAGCTTCTTGTTGTTGTTTGGAGGAGAAAGGAAAAAGGGAATGTAGTTGCCTCTGGATATAACATTTAGCACATATGAATTGTTTTTCAAGAGTGTCTAGACTTTTCGGTGGAAACAGAGTCGACTCCAGACTGCCTCCAGAGATGAATAGTTGGGCAGCGCTTCAGGAGCACTGATAGGACTTGTCAGGGAACATGTCTCTGAAGCCCTGGTTCTGTGGACCCCCTCTGCCTCTACAGTGACAGTGACCATTAAAACCTCATCCTCTGCCTCTGGAGGATGGCTCTCTGCGTGGGTCCTGGAAAGGCCCTTTGGATTTATGGAGCCACATTTACTTGCCTCCACGCTGGTTCCTTGAAAAGGACCTCTAAGGTGTAGAAAATTTCACTCCCACAGCAGAAAGGATCTTCTTGTCCTTTTTGCTGTGGGTGAGTGCATCTCTAACAAAAGGCCCAAACACTGATGAGCCATCAAAAGGGGCAATGATAAAGGATGCCTTAAAGGATTCTGCAAAATCACACAGTCTCATCCATGCATGTCTCCTTATGGACAGGCCTGAACCAGCAGCCCGTGAGGTACCTTCCACTGTATGGGAGATTAGCCTCATTGAGGAGTTAGCAATGGACAGCAGAGTGGTCAGCTTGGGAGAAAGTTTATTAAGTTCCTCTGCAGGCATGGATTCAGAGAGAGGCTGAGAGCTCCTTGATCAGCTCTTTCTGAAGCTGGGTAAAATGAGCTAGATAATTTAATGACCGCAGCACAAAAGTGGCTAAGGCCTGCATGCACTTTCTGAACCTGTCCAATGCTCTAGACTCCTTGTTAGGAGGATAGAAACTGGCACGCTCCTCTGGCAGTTCTTTCTTAGTGACCACCACCACCACAATGGCATAAACTACAGGACCTTTATCCCAGTGTTTCCTGTCAGATGGTGGGACGAGAAACATATCTGGGGGGTTTAAGAATAAGCTCAATGGTATCCAGTGGGAAACCAAATCAACAAGCTTATCTGCCAGGGGAGGGAGGGTCACCCCGGACATAGATGGGCCCACCCCGAAGGCCTCCAAGAACACAGACTCCTTAGGAGGAGGAGGTTGGACAGACCACCCACCTTTCTGCTTCAGGATCTCTAGAATGTCAACGAATGAGACATCATCAGGTCGGGATCGAGGGAATCCTTCTCCCTTATCAAAGTCAGTGTTTTCAGTTAATGGCTCCACTGTTGAGCCAATGTGTCCCCTTTTGCACATCTTCCTCTAGGGTACTTCCTCCATGGGGTACTTGAAGGAAGTATTAGAAGAAGGGGATCTTTCCTGGGCAGGAAGATCCTGGAAAATCCTTGGGGCAGATTAGCTCGAGACAGAATGAGTAGGCTCAAGATCATGACCCAAAGGGGATACAAGGGTAGGCTGCAGGACTTCAGATGATGGTTCTCTACTAAGGGAGAGCACCCTTTCCACTACTTGGAAAGCCAATGGACCCGGAGAAGTCCTCTCCTCTCCTCCTCCTATGGAGCCGAGGCATCAAAGGGAATATGACTAGGATTCACCTCTGATTCGTGGCTTCAAAAGGGAATCAGACCCGAGCTGTCGAGAGCTGAAGCACCCAGGGGAAGGGATGGATCCGGCAAAGATGGAGACAATCCCATTCCCCCCAGACCAGGCACAGATGTCTTGGCTCCAAGATCCATTGTGATCTGAAGAGATAGGAACAGGGCTAAGGAGCATAATCAGAGTAGAGGAAGGGGGTCCCCCTGACACCGAAGCTGGCAATCATGGGTGTCCTGAAACCTGTAATTCTGAAAGTGAAGTTTAGATTGGAGAAGGAGCTCTAACGGCATAGGCTAGATAGCTCACTGATCTGATAGGGAACCTAGGATTTGGGCCTTGAGGAACTCCCTCATCATTCTGTCCATGTCTGCCTTGGACCAGTTACTAGAGGATCTGGAAGAACCTGATAAGAGAGATCTGGAATGCTTCAACTTAGAAGAGATGGCAGGTGAAGGAGATTTTCCTATACAGCTTGGCAACTTGCTCCAAGTGCTCAGATACAGAGCCCTATGTTCTAACATCAGAACCAAAGAAGGTGGTGGTGACACTAATTATAGCTCACTGATCTGATAGGGGACCTAGCCGACACTGCCCCCATCTGGATCTGGGCCTTGAGGAACTTCCTCATCATCCTGTCCATGTCTGCCTCGGACCAGTTTCTACAGGATCTGGAAGAACCTGACAAGAGAGATTTGGAATGCTTCAATTTAGAAGAGATGGCAGGTGAAGGAGATCTTCCTATACAGCTTGGCAACTTGCTCCAAGTGCTCGGATCCAGAGCCCTAGATTCTATGCCCGGAGCCGAGGAAGGTGGTGGTGATGACACTGTAATTACCTCCATCAGATATGACAAGACTGTGTATCCGATAAAGAGGTAGTTTTGTTCGGATCCATGGAGGTTGGAGCCAAAGTTTTCTTTGTCTTAGATTTCTGCTCCATGGGATCTCTTGGGAAAAGCAGAGAGAGCTCCTCTTAGTTTCCTTAGAAGAGGAAGAAGCTTTAGAGGCAGGTCTGGGCCTCAGAAGACGAAAGGAGGAGACCCCTTAAAATAAGTCTGTTGCACCTGTCCACGAGAGCACACGACTTAAAGGACACACAAACTTCACAGGAAGCCTTAAGGTGATCAGCATCTAAATAGTAGATGCACACCTTGTGGGCATCTTGGTTGGGGATCTTGTGTCCACAATAAGTGCACTGCTTAAACCCCAGAGAAGGTTTGTTGGACATAATTCCCAACCATCAGGAAAAAAACAAGATGTATACAGCTGGCCTGAAACCCCGCCGACTCACTCACTCACTCAGTTTAGCACTGCACCACTAAATGCCTAAACTTTCAACTGCCAAGTTGTAACTGCAAAAGGTTTTAAATCGTAAAAAGTATAACAATAAAACACAAAGAATTATAACAAACAACTGCCTATCTAACAAAATTCGCCTATGAAAGAAAGAGAGAGAAAAAGGAATGCAGGAAACTCTAATGCTCCAAAAGTGAACAAGGGAGTAGAAAAAAACAAGAATTATCAACTGCAGAAACTGGTTGAGAAAAAAGTTTTTACTTATCTAGCCAATACACAAATATCTGCTCGACAGCAGAGATCTGCACCCGATCGCTGAAGCGGCAAATGAGATCTGAGGTGCTGGGGTTGGTTTAGTGCATTATGGGTAAAGGGGGAGGAGCTCGAGAGTTGGATCCAAGTATGGAAAATGTGGCCAAGCTGGATCTGAGGGCTGGATCTGAGACCCCATCATGAGAAAGAATGAAGAGGACATCATCAGATCTAAGTTATTTAAAACAGATTTTTCCTCAAGAAGAAACTGCTCCTCATCCTTTCACAATTAGAATAAACTTTTACTTACGAACCTGAATATCAAAGCTCTAGAGCCATATACTTTTTTCCATAGTTACTAGTAATCTTCCCATTCTTGACAGAAAGACTAGGACTGGAAATAACCAAATATTCAGCAGCCTGCAGGATGAACTAAAGCTGGGCCAGGTTTTGGAAGAGCATATAAAAACTTAAATTGAAGAACTTTATATATTCAAAATCTGCCTTTTTAGGGGCAGCGGGTTGACTTCAGGAAAACTGCAGACAGTGAAGCACACATCTTCTAGAATGGACAGAAATGGGAGAAATTGGTGAAGGTTCTGGAAATTCCTTCTGCAACAGCTCATAATATTTTCTGAGGGATCTCACCACTCTCCCACTGAAAAAAAAGCACATTCTGGAAAGTCACAGAGAAAGAGAAACCCCCCATAAGAATAATCAGAAGCTCAGATCTCCTCTGAGTCTAAATCAGAAACTCATGAATATCCTGCATCTATCCCTTCATCTTCCTGACTTCTCTTCGGGAAAAGGGATATTTCTCTCTATTTCACCAGAAGCCACCTTTAAGAAGGATCAATAGCCAGACCCAGAAACTACTCCTGGGGAGAAGTAGATATAAGTTTAGTTTTCTGTTCTTTTTTTAGAGGAAAAATGTGGCCAGCAGGATTATTAGTGGCAGGAGGAGCTTCACCAGGAATGGAAACAACATTCTGACTAAACAAGGAAGCCTTCCCTGTCCCTCTCCCAGGACAGACAAGAGCAACTCTCCCCTGCTCACTGTGGGAACCTCAACATTCAGAGGATGAGACTAACCCCTGGTCCATAGTAAATGCAGGGCCTAGAATACAGGGATCCAGTGTAAAACATAAGTGGTTTGGTGAGCAAGCTACAGCCATAGCACAGTCTTCCAGCATAGTCCTGCAGTTGAGGCAAAATGCTAGCCTACTGTGGTGGCAATGCTTAACTTTTTCTTTTTGTGGCTGGAAAGAGGACTGGTAATTTAGTCCATGATTCCCTGGTTCAGCCTGCCTCTTTCATCACACTTTTTGATCCCCTTTACAGCACAGTAGCCAAAATCTAAATTTCTATCCAAGGGAGAATTTAAAATCTCAGGTCTTTCATCATCTGGGAGGTTCTGAGAATGCAGCCAAGCAAACTTCCTTAAAACAGTACCAGTGGCCAGAGACCTGGAAGAATTATCAGTCATACACTGAAAACAGAGCACTGACCTCTGCAACTGAAGAAACAGACTTTTCTTCATATGAAGAAATAGGAGATAACATTCCTTATACTTTCACAATTTGTCAGAACGAACTAACATATGAACCTAACAATTTAAAATTCTGAAAAATGAAGTTGCAGAAGTATGCACTGTTTTCCATACCTATCAGTAAATCTCACATCCTTATTAGAAAGAGTAGGATTGCAATTAACTAAGTGCTTGACAGCAGTTAAGTCAACTAAGGATATAGCTGCCAGGTCAAGTTTGGGAATAGTGTATACAAATGTAAAACACTCAGGAATAATATACATCCTACTTGCCTTTTTAGGGACAGCTGGCTGGCTATCAGGAAAACTGCAGGCAGTAAGAAACACATTCTCTAAAGCAGACAGGAAGAAAGGGTGCAGGTTCTGGAAATTCCTTCTGTAACAACTCATAGTATTTTCTGAGGGACTGAGAAACTTCAGTGTTCGCCCACTGAAAACACTGGTTCATTCTAGGAATACTATAAAAGAAAGACAAACCTCCCAAGAGGGGATCAGAAACTGAGCTCTCCACTGAGTCTGAATCAGAAATCTGAGGAAACCTCCCTGAATCTGTCCTTGCATCTTCCTGTTCAGATTCAGAACCCTGAATCACTTCAGGAAGACATGAATCCCTATTTCTTTTACCAGAAACTATTTTACAAGAAGGATTAATAGTCTGAAATAAACCCAGAGCCAGCCACAATAAACTATTCCTATCTAAAGAAATTCTGAGTAAGAGCAGATACAGTGGAAATAAAAAGTGTACACACCCCTGTTAAAATGCCAGTTTGTGATATAAAAAATGAGACCACAATAAATAATTTAAAACATTTTCCCACCTTTAATGTGACCTATAACCTGTACAATTCAATTGAAAAACAAATCTGTTAGGGGGGAAAAAAAAAACGTACAATAATCTGGTTGCATAAGTATGCACACCCATAAACTAATACTTTGTTGAAGCACCTTTTGATTTAACTATAGCATTCAGTCTTCTTGGGTACACATCTAACATCAATTAAAGAGACTTTGATTAACCCTTAAACACAGTTCAGCTGTCCTAGTAGGGTTTCGCAGACAGCTTACAAAGCATCAAAGGGATCTCATTGTTGAAAGGTATCAGTTAGGAGAAGGGTACAAAAATTTCCACAGCACTGGACATACCATGGAACACAGTGAAGACAGTCATCAAAAAGTGGAGAAAATATGAGACAACAGTGAAGGCTGCAAAGAACTGGACATTCCTCCAAAATTGATGAAAAGACAAGACGAAAACTGGTCAGGGAGACTACCAAGAGACCTACAGCAACACTGAAGGAGCTGCAGGCATTTCTGGCAATTACTGTTTGTGTAATACATGTGACAGCAATCTCCCGTATTCTCAATAAGTCAGGGCTATGGGTTAGGTTGCAAGACCAGCTAAAATTCGCAAAACAATACATCGAGTTTCCCAAAAGCATGTGGGAAAATGTGTTGTGGTCTGATGAGACCAAGGTTTGACTTTCTAGCCACAATTCCAAAAGGTACGTTTGGTGCAAAAAACACTTTGCATCACCAAAGAACACCATCCCCACAGTGAAGCATGGTGGTGGCAATATCATGTTTTGGGGTTGCTTTTTTCAGCTGGAACTGGGGCTTTAGTCAAGTTGGAGGGAATTATGAACAGTTCCAAATACCAGTCACTTTTGACCCAAAAACCTTCAGGCATCTGCTAGAAAGGTGAAGATTAAGAGGAATTTCACCTTTCAACACGACAATGACCCCAAGCATACATCCAAATCAACAAAAGAATGGCTTCACGAGAAGAAAATTAAAGTTTTGGAATGGCCCAGACCTAAATCCAATAGCAAATCTGTGGGGTGACCTGAAGAGGGCTGTGCACAAGAGATGCCTTCGCAATCTGACAGATTTAGAGTGCTTTTGCAAGGAAAAGTGGGGCATATTTTGCCAAGTCAAGATGTGCCATGCTGACAGACTCCTACCCAAGAAGGCTGAATGCTGTAATTACATCAAAAGGTGCTTCAACAAAGTATTAGTTTAAGGGTGTGCACACTTATGCAACCAGCTTACTGTATGTTTATTTTTTAGATTTTTTTCCCCTAACAGATTTGTTTGTTTGTTTTTCAACTGAATTGTACATGTTATAAGTCACATTAAAGGTAGGAAAAGTTCTGAAATGATTTCTTGTGGTCTCATTTTTTTTATATATCACAAAAACCTGGCATTTTAATAGGGGTGTGTGCACTTTTTATATCCACTGTACATACCTGGCTTTCTGTTTTTTTTTTTGTAATACAAGAAAAATGGGGCCAACCGTGTTACTAATGGCAGCTGCTTCCCCAGGGATGAGCACAACATTCTGATTCAACAGGGGGAACCTGCCCTGTTTCTTCTCCCAGGACTGACGAGTAGCTCTCTCTTGCCCACTGAGGGGACATGGCTAACTACCAGTTCATAATAGGCCATAGGTGCTACACCAGAGGGATCTGGGGTAAAAAGAGGAGTGGTCTGAGGTACAACAAAAGTCATCCATCTGTGACTGAGGCAATTGCTAGCCTGCTATGGTGGCAAAGGCTGTTTTCTTTATTTTTTAATTTTTGTGGCTGGAAGGAGGACAGACAGCGGTATCAGTAATCTGTTTCATAGTTAAGCTAAAATGGTTCCTCTTTCCCGGGGAAGACTAGTCCACAAAAGTTACCTTTTTGACAGAAATAAAAACACAGTAAAAAGCACTTTAAAACACTATGGCAGTCTTACAATGGAAAAATAGACATTTTCTCCACAGAAAATATGTTTTCAGTTAGTTTACACTACTTTTAAAATGACAAAAAAAAAAAAAAAAAAAAAATTAGAAAGAAAGTTAGTCTGTTTAAACAAAATACTCAGCTTCAAAATAATTTTCTTGAAGAGGAAAGTAATAAAAATACAATAGATTTAAGAAAATGGAAGGTATTTTCCCCAAAGGAAATTTATCTGTTCAGCAAAGGAAAGCGTTATTTATTATTTTATTTATTTATTTAACAATTGTTTACTGGAAATGTCCAACTTGGAACAAAGCCAATTTTCAGCAGAGGCCCGGGGAGAAATGCTCTAGATGCATGTCTTTGTAAGCTGACCATCGATCCTCAAATGCCTCAAAGGAACGTACTCTTTAGTGGCAGTAAAGCTCTGAAGAGCTTTGCACCCAAGCCCATCTTTTAGTCAGCTCAACTTCAGTAGGTTGACTGGGTAGGTGTGTGGACAGTGCCCTTTAGCTTTGGAAGCTGGCCATCTGTTATACCCTTCTCAAGATAAAACCCATACAGCTAAGGCAACTGTAGCAGTGATCAAAAAGAAGCACATATACTTCAACAGTACTGGCATTATGTTAATAATCTGGCTAAGCATACATTTTAGTGGATTATTAAAAGCTAACTACCAGCTTAATTAAGAAAAAAAATCTTACTTTCTTTGATGCTAGTAGTTTACTGGTCAGCAGTGGCCCGTAAACCACTGTGTTACTTTCCAGGCCCCTCTAGCAATGCATCATGTCCAATCTAGTACTAGTCTGTTACTTGTTGACTCTATCTTTGAAATTAATATTTCATCAGTCTCTCAGTGTTTGTATAACTTATTTTCCCACTGGGATAATCCTCCACAGCACTGTTAATGGATCAGGATGGTGCATGACCACCATCTTCCTCCTAGCATTTGCCTTCACTGTGCTTTTCCCCATATATATGGTCACACTTTCTAATGCTGACCTTGGAACCTAAAAACAAAACTAACAAGGGAAGAACACTTTCTAAACAGGGCAATGAGGAAAAATAAGTCACAAAGGTGGTGGTGGTGGTAAGGAAAGTGAGTGTCTTATGCAAGTCCTGAAGTGTTGTTTATTAGGTCTGGCCACTAAACTAAAAATAAAGCTATCCACCAACCCACTGTGCATAGAATGGAAATGTTGAGCAACAGGACTACCCATCCTGCTGTTTCTCACATCTCCCAAATGTTCTAAAATTCTTGATTTTACTTTTCTTTTAGTCTGTCTGACATACCATTTAGGGGAAGGGCAACCACAACCAATCATATAAATGACCCCATAAGAATCACAATCAAAATGATCTACTGCTTTACGCTTTTTCCCATTAATCAAAAACCCACTGAAATTTCTGATCTTGTCACAAAAACCCTGCATTTACCAAAAGGACAAAAATCCTGCATCATCTAACTCCCTTTTCTCCTTTGTATTTAACAATTCCTTCAAATTATAAAATCTTTTATAAGAGAAAACAATTCTGTCAAGAACTCTAGAAAAGCTTCATCCCTGCTCACAATGGGCCATAAATCAATTACCAAACTTCTTAAAATAGCAGAAAAGGGTGAAAACCTACTAACAAAATATATAACATTCTTCTGCTCAGTTGCATGATCATACCCCTCATTGTGGCATGCCCCAACTCCCAAGCAATATCTATTATTAATCAAAGCCTTGCCTCTGTTTTTTCCCTCAACTTTAAGTTCAGTTTCCAGTATGGTACTGGCAGAATATCCCCTACTGCTCAACATATTCCTAATTTTATCAAACTTCACTTTATCTAAGGGAAAAATTATTGAAATGATCTGTCTGGCTATGGTGCACAATTGCGCAGCACTGCTTAGTGCAGCATGATGCGCAAACAAGCAGAAACCCGCTCAAACACAGGGCTTAAATACCAGATGCTAAAAACTTAAAAAAAATTAAAAGCTCAAAAGAACCAATGAGGGTGCTTAGTCCAAGCCCTATTTGGTCCTTGCTTTCACTTCTGGATGAAGCACGAGGGCTCCACTTTTAACTGCGATTTCTCAGAAGTAATGTTGGAAATATGCCTAAACTCCCCATATGGTAAAGACCTGATTAAATGGGGAGAATGCATACTAGAGGCGTGCAAGAAATTGTTCACAGCAGTCATCTTATGAAAAGGCTTAAACTGCACTTTATCATTCAACCCCACATATAACTCAACGTCCAAATATTGCATAGATTTACTATTTGTATTGAAAGTAAAGTCTAACCCACATGGCTTCTTTTTCAAATTTTCAATTAACACATTAAATTCCCCAGGGTCACCTCTACACAAAAAAACAATAAATCATCAAAGTACCATTTGTACATCACTACCTTCCTCATAAAAAAAATCAGTGGGATACATGAATAAGTTCTCAAAATGGGTCAAGAACAAAACTGCATAAGAAGAAGCAAAGGAGGCACCCATTATGGTGCCGCCTTCTTTCTGTGAAAAAAATTCACTGACAAACACAAAATAATTGCAAGTGAGACAAAATTCCAAAAGCTGAATTGTGAGACACAGAGATATCCCACTCACCAGGCTGGACAAGGAGAAGGTTACAGTCAGCTGTCTAGCAGGACCAGGATCTGTCAGATCACACATGCCCTCAAGTCTCTAAACAACAAGTACCGTTATGACTCAGTCATAGTTCATGTTGGTGTGAATGACTTGAGACCTACCTCACTGGACTACATGAAGAGAAACATGATTGAGCTCTACGAATGTGTGTCCCAGGCAGGTATGCCCCTAGCCTTGAGCAGCATTCTACCCTCACCTAGATGATACCACAACAGACAAAAAATGACGGACTTCAACAACTGCCTTAGCTTCTGGTGTCATTCTTAGGAGATCCAGTTCCTGTCAGCCTTGGAGGACATGGTTGATAGACCACTGTGCTTTGCCAGCGATGGTCTTCACCTGTCACCGCTAAGCTTTTGGCTACCAGCTAAGGCACTTGTCTCCCCATAGTGCTTTTTAAACAAGGTCTCAACAAAATTTCCGATGTGAAAATATCACTCACAAATAAATTAAAGGGTATGCTTATAAATGCTAGGAGTTTAAATCAGAAGCTGCACTCTCTAGAATGACTCCTCTCCCCGGCGGATGTTGATGTCTGTGCAGTCACAGAAACTTGGTTCAGGGCTGCAAAGAGTACCCCGGCCTTAAAAAGCTTCAATGCCTTCCACACTTTCAGACCTCAAAATGAATGTGTGAGAACCAAAGGAGGAAGAGTATATCTTCATCAATGATAAATATACCTCTAGAATGGTTAGACAGGAAAACTGCATGGAGTTACTCCAAGGTTCAACTAACTGTAAGACCCCCTTCAATTGATCGTTAGCTATAGGCCCCCTTCAGTGAACCAAGATACCCACATTGCTTATTTGGACCTACTTGAGTCAATCAAATTACAGCCAAACAATCTAGTCATGGGCTATTTTAACTATTCCTCCATTGACTGGGAAGCTTATATGACTACCAACATGCCCGCACAAAGGTTCCTGGACTTTGTTAACACTAATGCTCTGGAACAAACGGTATGCAACCCCTCAAGGGGCTCAAATATTCTCGACCCGGTCCTCACCAACATGGGTGACCATTGCACCACTACAAGTAAAGGACCCTCACTGGTTAAATGTAATCACAAATCAGTCACATCTGAAGTAGCTATAAAACCAGAACCCCTCTTAGGTGAAATCATGCTAAAAAATTTCACCAAAGCTAATTGTGCCCTCCTAAGGGACGACATACATAATTTCCAAGTTGCTGTTCCCACAGATGGCATTGACAACTATACTTAAGTATACACAAATGCCCTGTACAAACACTTATACAAATGCATTGACACAGCTGTATATGATAGGATCAAAACAAGAGCCTCAAGAAAAAACAAACCTCCCTGGTGGACATACAGCATTAATAAGTTATACAACAACAGGAAGAAATTGCTGTCTACGAATAAAAAAAGAGAGGTCCTAGCACTGGAAAAACACCCAACTGTGCTTGAACAAACAAATAACTTGTAAAATCCTTTAAGGGCAACTTCGAAAAAAAATTTAGCAACCATTGCTACGGATAACCATAAGGCATTCTTCAGCTATATCCAGAACCTAAAACGTAGGACCCGGATGTGTGATGAACTCTTGCAAAAATAGATAACCTATTAGCTGACAGGTTTGGTGAAAATTTCACCCCCTGTCCACTCCAAACATTCCACAAAGCATTCTCTCTATATCGCCCCCACTTTGCATCTCCAAAGAGCAAGTCATTAATGTTCTCTCCAAGGCCAAAAACACAGCCTCTATGGGACTGGATGGCATCCCAAGTTGTGTTTTAAATGGTCTAAAACATAAGTTAGAACCGTCAAACCCTTCATAAAGGGGATACAGCAACAGACTCTGGGAACTACAGACCTATAAGTTTATCCAGGCTTATCTGCAAGGCCATGAAATGAATTGTCACGGACTTTATAAATAAGGATATAGGCAATTTCCAAACCCTTGATCTGACACAATTTAGTTTTGTCAGAGGCAGGTAATGCCTGTTAAACGTGGTGGACTTCTTCGAAGACATCACCAGAGCCACAGATGAAAGCAAATCTGTGCATACAGCCTACCTTGACTTAGCCAAGGCCTTCTACACAATCTCACATTCTGACATCAATGATAAATTCTCCTAGTTGAATATCAGCCCTTGTGTCATCACGCTAGTTGATAACTGGGTCACTGACGGATCACACTCAAAGTTGGGGACTTTACCTCAACCAGCAGACCTGTCACCAATGGGGTTCCACAGGGGGTCAGTGTTGGACCCCTAATGTTTGGAATATACTTCTCAGAAGTTCAGGCCAAAACACAGGGGCTGTGGCTGACTAAGTTTGCTGATGACTGCAAATTAGGTGCAATCAATGAATTCCCAAACAATGTCAACAGATTTCAAGAGGGATTCAAACAAACCAATGATTGGTGCCAAAGCCATGGACTCAAACTCAATGCAAAAAAAATGCATCATCATCCCCTTCGGTAAAAACGATATCCCTGCAGACTATCATACAAATAATAATACCCTAAGTAACAACGCAGTAGTGACAGACTTAGAAATGCAAGTTGACTGTAGCCTAAAATTTGACCACCATGTGTCTACTGTGGTAAGGAAGACATTCTATGTTGCACACTTCATTAGCAAAGGCATTGCCTCAAGAGTGAAAGTTCATAACACCCTTATACTCGACCCTTATCAGACCAATAATTGATTACAGTACTCCCAGCACCTGCAGCAACTTGAGCGACCTTAGAGATTTCTAACCAGGAAAACTCAGGGTCTCCAGCACGTCATAAATTGAAAGACTGAAGTCACGGTCACTATACTCAGAAACGTACAGACGACTTAGAGGAGACTTGTGCCTGGCCTACAGAGCAATCTTGGATACAAACTTAATGGAAATGCTGCACATCCACAAGTGACGCTCCAGGAACCTTAACCTGGCCTGCGACATAAATGGGACCTGCTGGAGAGACAGATATGTCTCTCAGAAGTTGACAATCCACTGAAAACTGTAAATTCCTGCAGGGGATTTCACCTATAACTCTCCTAGATATGGGCAGTCGTTGCCAAGATCTCGAGTTTAGGCAAGATCCTTTATATTGGGTTTCTCTAGTATTACATTGGGTACACACGGCTAGGCTTATAAAGACTTTTAGGTCAATAGCCCAGTAACCATCTATGAACCTATAAGAAATGCTTAGCTAAATGTGATGTACTTGTGAAATGGCCAACAGCTCTTAAATGTGTGCAGTTAGATTCAGGTGGCTATATCACTTAACAAATTAACAAAAAAACAGTTTGGATGAACTACATAGGAAGCTTTACTGTTCCAATAAACTAAGCACTTTCATATACTATTTTCAAGAGAGTTTAGCAGGTGAACATTCTTTTCTTTCACTTTAGTGGATTGATAAAGTTTCCTATTAGTTCATCTGAATTAGGTTATAAAATGGAATTTACAGATTACTCTGTCTTTAACAAGGACGGATGCAAAACTCATAAAAGTAGTTTCAGAATACGGTAAGGAATGTGCTGGGGGGAGGGAAAAGAGCTACTCAAACATAAAGGATGCTTCTAATTGGAGACGGACAGAATATACATTTCAAAGGTGTATTCAACAAACAGCAGACAGATACTGAATGGGATATGAGATAGTGTTAGACATGCCGGGAAAATAACACACAATTCCAGTACTTTTTTTTCCTGTAGCAGTACAAAACTCCTTTAATTAATGTGAAATGTTTTATAGCACTGAAGAGCAGAGTGCAACTTTTGAAAACTTTATTTCATTTAATACACTGAAACTGATGCAATTCAATATAATAATCAATATAAGTTAGGAGGAAAAGGTTCAGTACAAACACTGTATACAACTGTAAACTGGAAGCGATACTCTACAGTGATCTCCTTCCTGGAAGATGTGTATAGAACTTAGAATCAGCCCAAATTTGTAGTTGTTCTTTATGTTGACTTGTCAAAAGCATTGGACTCCATTGCCCATTCACATTTTTTAATGCTTCAGAATTACTAGGCGAGGGGATATCTGCCCAAAAGTTTACTGAATCCAAAAAGTCCACACAGTAAAAAATGTGCTCCACACTGTCTATTCCTTTATGCCAAGGTAGCAGTGTATCAACAGGGGATCCATTCTTGAACCCTTGCTATTTCTATAAAGTTGTGAGCACCATTTGAGATAAGCATATGAAGTAGTCTCCCACTATCTATGCTGATGACATTAACCTGCTACAAAAAGATATAACAGTTTGGAGTCTGTGTTAAATTATGAAGCCTATTTCTCCATCCCCCTGCTTCACTTATGCTTGATATCCCAGTGTTCCCGTCCACTGAGAGGTCTACCTGCTCCAACTTCCTCCCATGAACTTTTCTGAGTGAGATGAAGCCAGTGTGGATCTTAAGGATATTCTGGGGGTGGTGCCAGCAACTGCTGCTGCTGAGGGGAGGGGGTTGTGGCTTACTCTTGATTTCCCACCCTGTATGCCTGCATTCATAGACAATGTCTAAGGGCTACTCCCTCCTCTGTGGACCGTGTCTCTCCTTCATCCCCCTGGAGAGGCATGCCCAACCCTCCTAGCCATTCCCTTATACATCTGGGCAGGTAATGAACCTATGAACCCAGGTTATCTGGGTCATAATTGGGACTTTCTCCTTTTACTCCATGGAACTTGGCAGCATCATAAAACTGATTTTTTTGCTGCTTTGTGAACAAACCAAGCAGGAAACTGGAAAAGCTGCAACAATTTATTCCGGTACCTCGGCTGAATGCCTTCAAAGGAATAAATACATTACTACTTGCTGCACCTTATATATTGCTGTGTAACACCAATTAATGTAATTAAACAATCACAAGAGTTAATAGACCCATAGAATTAAAGAGACACAGTGTAAAACCATGTATCATATCATGAAACACTATAAATATATACAAAAAACTCCTTAAATAGACATATGTCTTACTAAATATAAACAATGTTATATTACTCAGATAGTAAGATTAACTTCTAAATTCATACCCCTTGGTTTTAAAGTACTAAATTTTAAGATGAACCTGCTTTCCAAATTCAAAAGATTCTGTAAATAATTCCCAGTGTTGTAAAATTCAGGTTTAGCTAAGGCACAAAAAAATAAAGAATCCAACACTCCATTATGAAATGAGTTAAAATGTTCAGAGATTGGGCTGTCTGTCCTGGCATTTCGAATGTCACCTAAATGTTCTAAGATACGTATTTTTAGTTGACGTTTAGTCTGGCCAATATAATATTTGGGTGGAACACAATCACAACCAATAATATACACTACCCCACATGATTTACAATTAAAATAATTATGAGCAGTGTATTTGACCCCATTAATCAAACTACCTGATAAATTTTTTACTTTTGAACAGATCTTACATTTTCCACATCTAAACATACCATGTGGCAAATTGTTATTAATAGTGCCAGACGAAACGCAACTGTTCAATTTTGATTTTAAAATTTCCTTTAAGTTGGCATACCTGCCATAAGAAAAGGAAACATGATTTGGGAACAAGTGACCTATCTCCTCATTGTTGCAAACAATTGGCCATAATAAATCTACAATGTCTTTCAGCATCATAGAGAAAGGGGAAAATTTTGTGACAAAAAATATATTGTCGATATTAACACGACCAGCCTCATAATCCCTAGACCTTTCTGGAAAAGCTTTCTTTAAAATATTGCCTCTCTTGTTAGGATTTAACAGTCTATCTAGACTTTTACTGATTAAACTTTCAGAGTAACCTCTCATAGACAATCTGTGTCTAACATTTTCAAATTCCAAGTTCCAGAGAATATTTTCCGAAGTGTGTTCCTTGATGCGTTTAAACTCCCCAAATGGGAGTGCCTCAATTAAATGGGCTGGATGAGCACTGCTCGCATGTAAAAAATTATTAGAAGCTGTATGCTTCCTAAATGGTCTAAACTGAACTAATCCTTCTATATCTACATACAGTAAAATATCCAAAAATTGGATTTCACGATTGTTCACACTGTATGTAAATTCCAAACCAAAACTGCTTGGTTTGTTCACATTCGTTTTGCAGTTTGGTTGGTTTTGTTTTTTGCTGCTTTACAAGAACATGCATTTATGTGCCAATTAATGCAAACAAAACTTAATCTATGACTTATTTTACAGTACCACAAAGTTGTAATATTACAAGCACTGACTCAAGACCAGTTCAGCATTCAGCTCATATTTTACTACTGAGAACAAAACTCTTGGCAGAAATTTGACCTTTATGCAAAAAAGATTTGATGCCTTCTTTTGTGTAAACTACCTTCTTTTACACAAACATTTCTGGCAATCAGATTCTGAGATAAGGAAAATACTAGGCTGTTTATATTATTAATTTTGGATTATAATGTCATTACTTATTTAAAATGCTGTGAGAAAAGCTATAGGAACATTACTTTAATAAATCATGCCGTTTTGATTTTTACAGAAGTTCTGCTATAACCTGCACATCAATGTATGCTTTACTTATGTTCTTACTGGTGAATTAAAAACTTTAGACAGAATCACAAGCGTCCGTGGTTTGTTTTACTACAATCTCTGTGACAGAAAGCTGTACATACTTCATTTGGTCAATTTACAGTGTAAAACCATTATGGATACCACAAAAATTTTGTTTTTAAAGAGGATTTGCCATATTACATCAAGTCAAAGGCAACTCATTCTGTTCTAAGTGCATTTGCTATTTTTAAGCATGCTTTTCCCATATTATAGTCTTCAGAGGTCAACTTGCTGGAAAGTTTTATTATTTTTGTATTTACAGGACGATATTTGAATGCTGTACATTATGCAATGTCTGGTTGCTTAAAGAAGGTAAGTCCAAATGCATTCAACAATAAAACTAAATACAATGAAAGTCAAAATGAAAATTATATGCTGTATTAACAACAGTGACTGCTAGCCGAGGTGAATCACAGCATCAAGTCCTGATTTTACTTACTTCCACAACGTACTCTCAAGTACATACAGAAATACAGCCTAACCAAGAACCTTCAAAGCTTGCCAGAGCATTCTGCTCCACAAAAATGATCATAAACAGTA
Organism: Protopterus annectens; assembly: GCF_019279795.1. Lineage (NCBI taxonomy): Eukaryota > Metazoa > Chordata > Ceratodontiformes > Protopteridae > Protopterus > Protopterus annectens. Next base: position 121,472,278 of record NC_056733.1, on the reverse strand, counting down.
CTACTGTGAAAAAGGAAGACTACATACAGGTATGCCTTACTGCACACAGAACTAAATGACCTAATGCAGATAGATATACATTAAAATAAATTAATGCACTAACAGCTACAATGGCTGAAGAATGTTTATTCACTAAAGGAGTAGATGGGTGCATGAAATTAGAGAGTTTTTTTCAAATTCTCAAAAGAAGTAGTGAAATCAATTGTAAATACATTACAAGACATTAACAGATAAATTTTACTTTCCAAAATATGGTTTTACTGAATTTTAGGCCACTAATGTTTTAATACAGCTTGTATTTGAACACAAAAAAACTGATATTGGTGTACAGGCTTGTGTTTAAGGAATACTGAAGGGGAAAATGACACAGCAGAGCAGTACTGCACCAACAGGACAGCTTTATCGTTATGCATTAATATAACTCACTGAGAACTGTTTTTCATTCAAGTAATGTAAAGCAATAAACCTATGTTAAATGCTGTTAAACTGTGTGATGAATACATTTCAAAGAACTTAGTGCACTCAAAAATGAAACTCCAAAGCTCTACTGGCATCAACAGCTTCTTACAAACTAATTTAAATAAATCAATTTCAATTAACCAATGTCTTTGCATTGAACATGCAAGCCAGCATAAAACTGACTACTGTGGGATGTTTACACCTTAATACTTCATGACATCACATTGCTTCTATGCAGATAGAAATACTCAGATAAATAAGACCACCGGTGGTGAACTGGTCCATCGTGAACACCTTTCGCAATGCCTGGGCCACAAGGGCAGGGAAAAATCATAGGTTCATACTAGGCTATCTGCCCTGGGGCAATTATAAGCCTAGCCCGATTCTGTATGGCCTATGCCACCCCTTGATTTGAGTATACTGTGCCCTTTTCAAGGTTTAGTTTACTGTGCCTCTGTCTAATAGTGACACGGGAGTAATCCCTGGGACAAACCTACGATCCCCCATCCACTTATCGAGATTCTTCTTGAAGAGATTCAGTGAGGTGCTCTGCTCACATGAACTGGAATTCTATTCCAGAGCGAAGGGAGCCTCTGGGTTATGAACCTGTCCCTCCAGCAAGTTCTATTTATTTCTGTGCTGATGTTCAAGTCTCTCGAGCGTGTGGCTCTAAGGGATTTAGATTCACTGAGGTGGAGCATGTCCATTAATTCTGGATTTGACATAGCTTTGTATGTCAGGCATAGATCGCCTTGAAGTAGGCGGTATGCAACTGAGTAGAGCTGGAGTTTTTTTAACCGAGCAGCATATGGCATCTGTTTGAGACCCTTGAACCTCTTGGTGAGATACTTTTGGGGTCTTTCTAGTTGCTGCAGGTGTCGGGTAAGGTACATCCCAAAAGGGGCATTGTATTCTATGATGGGCCTGATGAGGGATGAATAAAGGGGCACGATTACCTCTCTTGATCTAGATGAGAAACCCTTCGTGATGAGGTGGGCTATGTAGAAGGTCTTTCTAACCACTTTGGCAATGTGGTTTTCAAAGGAGAGATTGCTATCAACTTGGGTCCCCAGATCCCTAATAACTTTCTCTGTACTTAATGGGTTTCCGCCTATGTGGTAATTTGTGGGCACATTGTTTTTGCCAAAGGGTATGACTATACATTTTTTGGCATTTAGCTTTAAAACATGTCGCTGGCACCAGTTATCTGTCTCTGTGAGACCTTTTTGAAGGATGTTTGTGTCAGCTGGAGAGTTGATTATGGCGCCCGGTTTGCAGTCGTCTGCGAACTTGGTGAGCCATAATCCTCCCACGTTTGCCTGTACCTCGGAAAAGTATATACCGAACAAGAGTGGTCCCAGGACAGAACCCTGTGGGACGCCACTTGTGACCGGTTTCGAGTCTGGCATGGCTCCAGCAACTCTCACTCTGTGGGTTCTGTCATATATGGACATTTCAAAAAAGCTAATGAATCCATTATGTTTTGTAGGAGGAAAGCAGAATATCCAAAGAAAACCCATGCAGACATGCGGAGAACATGCACACGCCTCACAGCCAGTGATGGGAGTGAATGATGTATAAAATAAAACTTGCAGGAGCAAGTGAGACATCATACAGTATTATGACAAATGTAATAAATTCCTAAAGGAGAAACTCTACAGACAAAGAAACAATTCAGGACAAATAAAGTACATAACCCACCTGGTGAAGAAAAAAAAAAAAATATATATATATATATATATATATATATATATATATATTTTTTTTTTTTTTTTTAAAGACCCCATTTCAATGCATGGAACTCAAACAAGACTACACAGGCTAAATGCATTATTGTGACATTATTTTGTCTAGTCTGCACAGATTATAATGAATTACACAAACATCCACAACACAATTTACTTCATAACAGACAGCTCCAAAAACTCATAATAAACAAATAGAACAAACTTACCTGTTTCTGTCTTCAGAAGGAAGGGAGATGAAATGTGCTGACTTTGTGGTGTACACAGGACTGCCGGATGAACAGCGGGGTAATGAAGAGGAGGGGAGTTCATTTCCGGTCACCCTCCATTGTTCGCTGGCCTGCAGTTATTGACATAAATAAAAACTTGGTGGTCTAAAAATCAACCATGAATGAAAAACAAAAATAAAAAAATAAAAACAAAAAAGTAAAAAAAAAAAAAAAAACAGAAAGGGTATGACAAGAAAAGAATCAAAGTTTTCAGAGTTAGAAATGGAAAAGAAAGAAAGAAGAGAGAGAGCATTACAAGACTATGACTATACAACTGAAGCAGAGAAAGCAATAATTATGTGCGGCAAGAGCAATAATATTGAGGATCACAGGACAGCAGCAAAAGGAGCAACATCATGTTACTTGCTTGTTACTAGCTGGGTTCATTTCAGTGTGGGGGAATGCAAGAAATTTTGTAGTACCCATAAACTGAAACCATCTTCATGGCACTTAATCCACTCTATGACTTCTAAAAACCAAATCAATAAAGGTTTCAACTTGGATATAATATTACCAGAGGACTTCTACAGAGACAGATAACTGAAATGAACTTTGCATGGAGCTCAACAGAAAACACCAAATTCAAATATTTATTAGAAAGTACAGTTGTGTACACTTACCATAAATGTAGATGTTTGAGTGTATTCACTGTTGCAGTCATCATCTGTGGTTTATCCCTGCTGTGGTAACCCTCGGCCGGCCCGAACACCAGAGTCAATGTTTTTCTGCATCGGCTGCTGCTGCTTGCTGTCTGACATCAGGTCGTCACAGTGCTATAAAGGAAGGCAGCCGACGGCATTACAACAGTTTTTCTTGCCCTAACCAGTCAGAGGCCCAAGTAAATATGGTAAAGTGGTCCAGGTGGCTAAAAGCCACCGTTAGAAACTTATGTCTCCCTAAAGAAAGAAGATATAAGGGGGAAGGAGGGTGGGAAACCAGGACTGCAACAGTGAATACACTCGAGCATCTACATTTATGCTAAGTGTACACAACTGTACTATGTTCTTTGTGTTTCAATGTTGCAGTCATCACCTGCGGGAGGATTCCCAAAGCTGAGGAAAGGGGTGGTAGGATTAGCAAGAGACCTAGGAATGGGCCAACAAGCACTGCAGAGGCAAACCCTGCTGTAGCCTTCAAAAATAGAGGTAGGTATGGACAGAGGTCCAGGTGGCAGCTTCCAGGATGGCCCTAGTGGGAACGCCTCTGAGGAATGCTGTGGAAGTGGATGCTGCAACAGACTTTGGGGGGGGGGGGATTTCCCATGCAATGTGTTAGGAGAAATGGATACAGTGTGATATCTATTTGGACATGGGCTTCCCCCCCTCTGCCCCTGGGACAAAGCTGACAAATAGTTGGTCTGTTTTTCTGAAGGGTTTAGTGTGATCCAGATAATATCTGAGCTGTCTGTGCACGTCCAGTGAGTGCAGAATTCTTTCCCCCTTATTTTGAGGGTTAGGAAAGAAGAGGGTAGATGTATGGCCTGGTTGAGAGTTACATTAGACACCACCTTGGGCATAAAGGAAAGATTAGTCCTCAGGTTGACCCTGTCTGCATGGAAGATGATGAAGGGCTAAATGGCCATCAGTGTCTGAAGTTCTGAAACTCTTCTTGCTAAGTTAATAGCTAGGAGAAAAGCAGTCTTCCAGGAAAGGTATCTTAGTTCTGCTGAAGCAGCAGGTTCGAAGGGTGGTAAAAGGTAGTTATTCCAAAACATAATTCAGGTCCCAGGCTGGAGTGGGTGGCCTTCTGGGAGGTCTGATATTAGAAGCCCTCTGAGAAATTGCTTAGTCAAAGGATGGGAGAACAGGGGCTGTTCTGTATCAAAACAAACTGAAATGGCTGAGGCATGGATTTTAATAGAGGAGAAGGAGAGGTCACTACTAAGTAGCTCTGCTAGGTAGTCCAGGATAAGAGGGATGGAAGGTTGTAAGGTATTGTCCCCCCTCTGGACTGGCTCCAGGAGGCAGAAACTCTTCCATTTTCCTGCATAAGATTTTTCTGGTGCTGGGGCTTCTGGCGTCTGTGATAATGTCTAGGACCTGTTTGCTTAACAGGGGCCCCTTGTTAGTCTTTAGAGTATTAACCATGCAGATAGATTGAGAGTCTGCAAGTCTGGGTGCAGCATCCCCCCCCCCCCCCAACCTGAGTTAAGAGGTCGGAGATCACGGGAAGCTGCCTGGGAGGCTGTAAGGTCAGCCTGTGCAGTAAGGGGTACCAATCTTGTCTGGGCCAATCTGGAGCAGGGAGGATGGCCTTAGGTCTCTTCTCGATTATTTTGATCAGTATCTTGGAAATAAGAGGCAGAGGAGGGAATGTGTACACAAAGAGGGTGTTCCTGGTGAAGGTCAAGGTCTCCACCATCCACGTTTGGTGGTGATACTCCCTGGTACAGAATTTTTCCAGCTGATGGCTGAGATGCGAAGCAAAGAGATCCACCTCTGAAGTCCCCCACGCCTGACTGATTTGTAAAAAGATTTTTCTCTGGAGCTGCCATTCGTGGGGGTCCAGTAAGTTTTTGCTTAAGTGGTCTCCCAGGGAGTTGATCCCTGGTAGGTATTGGGCTATCAGGTGTAGTCTCATGGAAGAGGCTGTCAGCCAGAGGTTTATGGCTAGCCTGCACAGCAGGTGAGATTGGGTCCCTCCCTGTTTGTTGATGTACTACATTACTTGGGTGTTGTCTGTTTTGATGAGGAGAACCCCTGGCTTGAGATGGGGTTTGAAGGATGTCAGAGCCTTCAGTACTGCCATCATTTCGTTCTGGTTGATGTGTAAGGGAAGGTGCTGGGCATCCCAAAGACCTTGGGTGCACCTACCTTCTAGGTGAGCGCCCAAAGCTATGTCTGAGGCGATGGTGGTAATGGTCTGCCCAGTTGGGGTGAAGGGAAGACCCTTGTTCTGGGCACAGGCCCCTGCCCACCTGTGAAACTCGGCCATTATATGGGAATCAGAGGTAGAGAGGTCTCTAGAGGTTGAGAGTGCTGACACCAAAGGTTCTTTAGATACTACTGAAGTTTTCTCATGTGAAGCCTGGCCAGAGGAATTAGTAGGATGCAAAATGCCATGTACCCCAAGGCTTGCAGGAACTTCCTTACAGTGAGGTGACTTCTGGAAGCCAGCTGGGCAAAATATAGAGACAGGAAGCTCTGCTTTTCTGAAGGCAGGAGGGTCGTTTGGGATGTTGTGTCCAGCAGTGCTCCCAAGAAAATGATCTTCCTGGAGGGTGTTTGCTTTTATTTCTTCTCAATGATGGCGTACCCCCCTAAGGATGTTAGAAGGGTTTTGACAAAGAGGAGGTCCTTGAGCAGCATTTTACTGCAATCTGCCTGAATGAGGCAGCCGTCCAGGTAAGGGTAAATGTGTATATTTTTCTGTCTGCAAAAGGCTATGGCTGGGGCTAAGCATTTGGTGAATACCCTGGGAGCAGTAGATAAGCCAAACAATAATGCAGAGAACTGAAAGTGTTGTGAACCTGCGCTGAAGCGAAGGAATTTCATCCAGGATTCCCTTATGGGGATGTGGAGGTAGGCATCTTTTAGGTCTAGGGTAACTAACCAAGCATTTTTGTCAGTATAGGCAGCAGCTGCTGCAAGGTTAGCATTTTGAATTTGGGGACCACCAGGAAGGTGTTCAGAATGGATAGATTCAGGATGGGGCAAGAAGTGCCCTCTTTTCTGGGAACAGGGAATATTCTGGAATAAAAGCCTTTGCCTGGTTAATCTGAGGGGACAGATTCTACTGCTCTTGGGATATGAGAGTTTGGACTTGTTTCAGTTCCTCTGACCACTAATTTGGAGGTAAGTCTGGGTACCATCTTGGAACTGGGAGCTTGTTGAAGGAAAATTTGTATCCCTGAAAAATTATCTTTAAGACCGATTGGTCCTTTGTTACAGAAAGCCAATTTTCTTTGCAGAGGGAGAGCCTTCCTCCCAGTATTTGGTGAGTGAAAGTAGGGCAGAGGGGGGAAGTCACGGAGTTTTTGCCATAGAGGGATGGCTTAGAATTCCCTGCCTTTGCAGTGGAAGTGGTCCACTGTTTGGTTCTCTGCTGTCCCTGGGATAGGAGTCTGGGTGGTCTGTCCCTGCGGGGCTTACCTTGCCCCTGTCTGTTAGGTACAGAAAAGAAACAGTGTTTTGAGGGAAAATTCCTGTTGAACCTCGGAGGTTGTACCTGAAGAAAATCTTTTACTGTTCTCACAGATTTTGCTTTGTCTTCCATCTTTTTAAGCACCTCTTCTGCTTTTACTCCAAACAAGCGGTCCTTATCCAAGGGTGCATCAAGTAATTTAGATTTGTCATGATCAGGGAGAGGTTGTTCCTTCAACCATGCATGTCTCCTAATGACAGATCCTGACACTGCTGCCCTGCTTGAGGCTTCTAGGGCATCATATCCACAGTGTAACGAGTGTTTAGCCAGTAGAGTGCAGTAAATCTGATAACTCTTTCAAATTGGCACATTTTCAGGAAAGGTTAAAATCTTTTGCTTTAGTAGTTCCAAAGTGTGTTGCTGATATTTTAACATGTAGAACTGATAGCTGAGTGTCCTGCTAGCTAAGGTTGCAGAGGTAGGTGTATACTTTTTTACCCCATCTGTCCAGAGCTCTGGAGTCCTTGTCAGAAGGAATAGGATTTTTTGCAGAACTAGCCATAGCTCCTTTTGGCCCCTGTGTAATGAACTTTGGGTCTACAGCAGGATTTCTGTACAGGTATTTGTGAGAATCTGGTACTCTGTAATACCGGTCAGGTTTTCTGGGAACAGGTGGGAGGGCGTCAGGAGATAAACTGGATTCATAGAACACATCATCAACCACCTCTAAGACAGGAGGGATGGCCAAGGGTCTGTGCTGGGGCATGTCTAGAAACTCTCTTGGTCTTTTCTTAGACTGAGGGAAGTCCTGGGATTCCCAGTGGAAATGTTCCCTGAGGGTGTGAAGATTTTCCTCAAAGGAAAGATCTTCTGGTGGGGAGGCAGAAGGAATGGATTCCTCTGCATCTGAATCCTCATAAGCAGTCAGAGATTGTTGTTTCTCTTCAAAATCTGAATAATCACACTCCTCAAAATCCTGTTCTGTCAGTATTTCAGGAGAAAGGTCTCTTTTCCTTTTGGAAGCTGTGGCAACTACCTCTGATAAGGGTGACAAGATCCACCGCCGTTTTAAGAATTTGAACTTGGGGTGGTGGAGGAGGAGTAAAATGGTGGCTATAGGTAGTTTTCCTAGGAGTGGCCTTGCCTCTAGGCCTAAGAGTATCCATTGGTCTGAGAGAAATGGTAGTCGGAGGAGAAGACATAGTTTTTTGTCTAGATTCGGTAGTGCAAAAAAACCTCCTCAGAAGGTAGTGCCTGCGTCGTGGCTCCAGACCCAAGCAAAGCAGAGACAACCAAAGGCATGGAAGACAAAGAAGATTTCTGCGGCATACCGGACTCAGAAAGGGTCCCAGTAGAGGCCTGCAAAGGTATCGAATCGGGCATCAGGGGCTGCGAAGGCACCTCACTGAATTCCGGAGAACTGACAACCTGCTTAGCGGTAGAGTAGTCAGAACACTTAGCCTTGTGTGGTCTCTGTCTCTATCTTTATCCTTACTTTTTTCAGAAGATCTACAGATTGTTGGCTGAAGATCATCATTTGCGAAGATGGAAGACGAAAATACCTGGCTACAATAAGAACTCTACGACAAATGGTTCTAGCGTTAAAGAGGGCACAGAACTGGCAACGGGGGACATCGTGGTCTGGGCCTAAACAAGTGATGCAGTATGAGTGGAAGTCTCAGTGTGGTATTTGCTTTCCACAGAAGAGACAATTGTTAACTTTTTCGGACATTGGTTAGTGCAAAAAAAAAGGATCCCCAAAGGAGTACTTAGCTTTAGATGTTTTTAGCTGGAATTTAAACTCTGGTAATGACCGCTGACACACTAGCGAACTGCTTCTGCTATGGGCTCCACTGCAAGAAAGACTGACATAATGGCGTCAGCTGCCTTCCTTTACAGCACTCATGACCTGACATCAGACAGCAGCAGAAGCAGAAAAACATTGACTCTGGTATTCAGGCCGGCCGAGGGCTACCACAGCGGGGATAACCCACAGGTGATGACTGCAAGAGTGAAACACAAAGAACAGCTAGTCTTAGTTACACATGCACTAGTGCCCAAGCATGCAGTGCCATAAGTAAGACAATTTTTATCTCAAGGGTACAATAAGAAAGCCATGTGCAATGAGAACAATTTATAACAGGCAGTTTGGCACAGACACAGTCTTGCATCAGTTCTATAGCAACCAAATCATCAGAACCAATTCTTTCAAAAAAAGTGGTCAACAACACTCAATTATTCATAACAGAGAAACTGAAAAACTGCATTTTTGGCAAGGTGGCAGGCCCTCTACACTCCTCCCCCATATCCCTACATCTCTAAATATATCGACTGTGAGATTATACAACACCAAGTATAAGGAGGAATTCCTTCACCCCCAGTGTTACATAATCTCTCTGCAATGAATACTATTGCCAAAATACAGGACTTCATGAAAGACTCTGCAGGACTCCAGTTCTGTTAAAGTTTTACTAAAAGAACTGCATGATTTCCATTTCTTTTGTCTTATGTTTAGTGATATCACTGGAGGAAGCAAAAGCAACAATTACAAATTATAATCCTTCTCCTAACTAACACTTCTAAATCAATCCTTCTCCTAACTTTCATAAATCTCACTCTCCCTAACCTTTCTCACTACAACCTCATTACTACTCTTCTCCTTACTTCCTATAAATTGTTCTATTTCTGGCAGCTATAATTCCTCTCTGGCTCCTATACTACTTCTTACCTTACTGCCACTACTCTCCATACCTCTATCAACTTGTATCTTTCTCTCTGAACCTTTTCAAATTCTGTATTTCTTATCTCTACCTTTTTTGCCTTCTTACTATTTATGATCTGGTTTCTTGTAAAGTTTTATAGCTATTTTTAGCAAACTATGTACATTGTCAATTAACAGCATTATTTGTGAGTGAGTGTTTTCATTACTTTATTCTCTTTTTATTGTTGTATTTTTTGTACAAATTGCTGATTATTTATTCTTTTGCAAATTGCTATGTACTGTTGTGGAGCTTTTCTCTCCATGCCTCCACTGAAAAAGGGCTGTAGCCCAATCGGACTTTCCTGGTTAATGCATGTTAAATGAATGAATGAATAACTAAATAAATAAATAATGGGACTAACAAATTTCATGGGCAGCTTCAAAAACTTCTAATGCAAAGTGAAAGCAGAGCTTCACAATCACAAATACCAATGTGGGCTATTCTGTTTGAGGGTTACACAGTTGTTAGTAGCTGTAATGCTTTGTAGCTTTTCATTCATGTAAATGATTCCTCTAATGGTTAAGGTAGCTGTACAAAGCAAAGTACTGCCCGACTAGTAGAGTTAAAGCTTTTCCAAACAGCCTTCTGCTAATAGAACTACATAGATAGCTGATAACAGAATTGACATTTTAAACATGGGATAACAATAATATGGGGTATTTTATGCACTGATTACTAGTCAGAAAGTATATTAAATTTTGCAATTATATAACTAAAATATGCAACACCTCCTAAAAAGATACCACCACAAAACCACATAACCCTCTAATCTCACTGTCCTCGGTCATTATTACAATATTACTGGAAGTCTTAACCCCAACTTGCAACTTCCTATACAAACGGATACACTTTCAATCAATAAAATTTTCCTCCTTTCACAACTTACATTGTTCTGCCTCCTCCCCCTTTCCTTTTCATCTACCTCACCCCCCCAAATCCAATACCAAACATCTTCATAAATCACTTACCCATCCAATTGTCCTCTCACCATATATTACCCCTACTTCCACAAGTTTCACACCAACAAACCACCACCAAAACTCCCCAGTAATTAGACCAAATCCACTCCCTAAGCTTATTGCTGCCATGATCACTCTTCTATATAATTAAGACTCAGACACATTTTCTCTCTGCCTAAAAACACAAAAGACCTCCTGCAGACTATCCGTCGTAATCTTCATACTTCTTCCAAAGAGTAACACTGAACCCAACCCAGCCCCAGCAACTCCCTTTCCTCAACATCACAGCTACTCTCTTCTTACTCTGGCCTGTGCCCTCCACAATGTACATAGCATCAGAACAAGCTACATCATAGAAGTGATTTTATTTCTCAGCACAACCCAGAAATTCTACCAGTCAAAAATTCTGAGTCAAACAAGACTTCCCCAACTTCCAGTACTTTCTAACCTCCTACAAGTGTGTCAGTGATGCCAGCCCAAGTAAATGATCTGGTGGAGGCTATTTATGCACAAAAATTACTAAACCCAAAAGTCACTGCCCAAACAATCTCCTCCTTAGACTTTGGTCCTAACTGGATTCTACTAAAAGTTCCAACACACAAAGGCAACCCACTACTCATTGCTACAGCCTATCTAGCCCCTTTCTTCCTTAAACTAATTCAAATCACTCATCACTAACATCCCTAATAACTGTCCCAAAAATAATCATTTTAGGCGACTTAAACCGGAATTTTCTTGGCCCTCTTTCATCCAACATGGGTACATTCCTAGCAGATCTAGGTCTCCTTCAACTCATTAAAGAACCAATACCTAACCTAAGGTCCTCCAAACTCTCTATATTCAACCTGATTACTACAAACATACCAAGCTCCATCTCCAACATAAACATTTTGTTACCATCACTAAGCAACCACTGCCCAATCACATTTACAACAGTTGATCATCCTATGCCACCAGTATTAAAGGCTTTCAGAAACCACAGTAGCACCAGTATTGACAAACTCAGAACCTTTATCACAGACCCAAACTGAAACCATATACTCTTCTTAAACGACACTAATACAGCAGCCGTAAGCTTAACCAACTTTCTACTCAAGTTGCACGACAAATTTTTCTCACTTCTCCATGGGCATAAACTCACCAAAAATAATGGCCATCAGCTGAACTCAAACATACTTTAACTGCAAGGGATGAAGCATGACAAAACATGAACCCCCCCCCCCCAAAACTGACTAAAGCGCCACCTTTATAGTATAAGATAACCTAAATGAGAAGTCCATTAGAAGGCACAAAAGAGAATTCCAAACAAAGAAACAAATTACCATCTTACATTCCCCCAATCACGTTTGGAAAAACTTAACCTTCTTACTGGAAGAAAAGCTCCACACAATACTCTGTCTACAAACATCATTCAATGTGATGCAACAAAATTTGCAAAATTCTTTTAGAAAACCTTTGGAGAAATCTTGCATTAATAAACTTCTTACCTCCCACAGGTTATATCTTGCCCAGTCTGCCACCATTCATCCCCCTCTTCCACTTCAAAGGAATACGTCCTAAAGTCATCTCTATTCTACTTCAAAACATTTCCACTGACAGCCCTCCTGGATCTGACAATATAAACCCTTTGCTCAATCACAGGTTCATAGGCAAATACTAGGCTAACTGCCCTTGCAGGCAATTTTAAGCCTAGCCAGTTTCCCTTTTTGCGCTCAAAATAACCTATCCCATTTGGTTATAGACTGGCCTTACCCATCCCATGGTTGACAATTATATATTCCCTCTAACAGAAGCAACTTGGATCATACCACAGAGAAATGGAGGGGACCCAGACACGGGATAAAGCATTTAGGAGCTGCCTCTGCCCATTAGTAGCACAGGGGTGCAGTCCTAGGTAAATTTCCAGTTTTCCACCCTCTATCTAGGTTGCGCTTGAAAATTGACAGGGATGAACTTTGTTTTATGTGGATGGGGAGTCTGTTCCACAGTAGCAGTATGCTCTGTGAAATAAACCTGTTCCTCTAAGCCATTCTGTTGATGTTACAGAAGAGACAGATTCATAGACGATTACTAGGGGGGGGTGCTTTTTAAGACTAGCCAAGTTTTCCCACAAGAATGATGATGTCCCGTATACAAACAGGACCTTGAGGACTGCAGAGATCATCTGTATCTTCCTCTCACCCACATACATCATCTATGTCTTACAGAACACTCCATGCCACAGATTTGGAAAACTGCTCTCATTAAACGCCTCCCAAAGAAAAAAAAAATCCAAAATATACCTCTCACTTCCACCTAAAAGCCATCCTCCCAATTATAAGCAAACTTCTAGGAAAGATTGTGTATGTGTTTGTGTGTGTGTGTGAGAGAGAGTGTGTGTATGTAGGTATGTATATGTATGTGTATATATATATATATATATATATATATATATATATATATATGTATGTACATATATATATATATATATATATATATACATATATATATATATATATATATATATATATATATATCGATTTATTTTATAATCTTGAAATACTGAAACCTCGAATTTCAGTATCCCGAGACTATAATGCCGAACAGTCAATACCAAAACCCCAAAAGCACGAAATTCAAAATCGCGATTTTTAAATAAACCCTCCATCACACAAACATACACACATCTTCCTCCCCACAATACAACTAACCAACAAAACACACATACATAACATACACGTTGGCGTCCAGTTCCCCTCGCTGTTGGTGGAGATGACTCCTTTCCTTTTGAGGACTTAGAAACTTTTTTGGTGTTTTATAGCACCATTTCGTTATCCAATAAAGCTATTGGAACTGCATTTGCTGGCCCTTTGTGTTTTTTCGCATTTGGACCGGGCCGGGCAAGCTGTACGTGCGAGGGTTGGTGTTTCTGCTTGCGTGGTTCCTCGCTGTTGGCGTCCAGTTCCCCTCGCTGTTGGTGGAGATGACTCCTTTCCTTTTGAGGACTTAGAAACTTTTTTGGTGTTTTATAGCACCATTTCGTTATCCAATAAAGCTATTGGAACTGCATTTGCTGGCCCTTTGTGTTTTTTCGCATTTGGACCGGGCCGGGCAATCTGTACGTGCGAGGGTTGGTGTTTCTGCTTGCGTGGTTCCTCGTTGTTGGCGTCCAGTTCCCCTCGCTGTTGGTGGAGAGGACTCCTTTCCTTTTGAGGACTTAGAAACTTTTTTGGTGTTTTATAGCACCATTTCGTTATCCAATAAAGCTATTGGAACTGCATTTGCTGGCCCTTTCTGTTTTTTTGCATTTGGACCGGGCCGGGCAAGCTGTACGTGCGAGGGTTGGTGTTTCTGCTTGCGTGGTTCCTCGCTGTTGGCGTCCAGTTCCCCTCGCTGTTGGTGGAGATGACTCCTTTCCTTTTGAGGACTTAGAAACTTTTTTGGTGTTTTATAGCACCATTTCGTTATCCAATAAAGCTATTGGAACTGCATTTGCTGGCCCTTTGTGTTTTTTCGCATTTGGACCAGGCCGGGCAAGCTGTACGTGCGAGGGTTGGTGTTTCTACACACACCTAACCTACATATAAGCAGGGGAGCAAGCCCCACTGCACCCCCACACCCCTGCTACTTATATATACTAACTCCGAGGTCGCACTAAAAAGACAAAGACACTAAATCCACCACTACATACTCTATATATTCCCCTTACACATCACATACTTACAAACACCACCACTCTCAACAGTTACACACACACACTTACCTACCTACTCTAACCTACACCTAAAACTTCCCAACACACTCACATACACTCAAACCCCTGCCCAAAACCCTTAAAAAAACAGCACTTACCTGAATCTCCACACAAATCCACACAATGGCATATCCAACAGCACACCGCACCTTACCAGCACAATAAATCCAACTTATCGCGCCACCACAACCGCGAATTCAACATTCCAAATTTGAGCAAATGCAGTTTCGCTCAACAGCACTTTTGTCTCGAAATACTTATATATATATATATATATATATATATATATATAGGAGATAGACAAGACCAGACAGGAGGCCCCATGGACTATGATGTTTGCAGATGACATTGTGATCTGTATTGACAGTAGGGACTAGGTTGAGGAGACCCTGGAGAGGTGGAGATATGCTCTAGAGAGGAGAGGAATGAAGGTCATCAGGACTAAGACAGAATATGTGTGTATGAATGAGAGGGAGGATACATGAATGGTGAGGATGCAGGGAGTATAGCTGGCGAAGGTGGATGAGTTTAAGTACTTGGGATCAACAGTTCAGAGTAATTGTGTAAAAGAAGAGAGTACAGGCAGGGTGGAATGGGTGGAGAAGAGTGTCAGGAGTGATTTGTGACAGACTGGTACCAGTAAGAGTGAAAGGGAAGGTCTAAAAGAGGGTAGTGAGAACAGCTATGTTGTATGGGTTGGAGACGGTGGCATTGACAAAAAGGCAGGAGTCAGAGGTGGAAGTGGCAGATTTAAAGATGTTAAGATTTGCACTGGGTGTGACAAGGATGGACTGGATTAGGAATCAGTATACTAGAGGGTCAGCCCAGGTTGGACAGTTTGGAGACAAAGTCAGAGAGGCGAGATTGCATTGGTTTGGACATGTGCAGAGGAGGGATGATGGGTATATATTGGGAAAAGGATGCTAAGGATGGAGCTGCCAGGTAAGGAAGGCTTAAGATAAGGTTTATGGACGTGGCGAGAGAGGACATGCAGGCGGTTGGTGTGACACAGCAATATGTAGAGGACAGGAAGAAATGGAAACAGATGATCCACTGTGGCGACTCCTACCGGGAACAGCTGAAAGAGAAGATATATATATATATATATATATATATATATATATATATATATATATATATATATATCTATATGATGTGCGTGTGTGTGCATAAATATATCGACTCCGAGATCGCAGTACATTGCGGAAATGGGAAATCTTCACTTTCCGCTCTGTACGGAGATATATATATATATATATATATATATATATATATATATATATATACACACACACACACACACACACACACACACACACACACACACACACACACACACACACACACACACACACGGGTCCCCTTCAGTCGACTGAACGTTTACAAGTTCGAACTTGTAAAATTTCGATCGGACTGAATGGAGATCTCCGTACAGAGCGGAAAGGGAAGATTTCCCATTTCCGCAATGTACTGCGATCTCGGAGTCGATATATTTAATTAAGGGGGTGTAACACCCCCCCCCCGTTATAGAGGTTTAGTTTTCTGTTTATTTGTTTTGTGTGTTTTTATCTCAGTGTTCAAACTTTTACGAGTTCGAACATATGGTCACGGCCATATGTGGTTCAAACTTGTAAAAGTTCGATGTTCTGAAGTAGATTTATATATATATATATATCCAGTATGGATTATGGCCTGGACAAAATATTATGACAGCACTTTGGTCCCTAACTCGGATAGTAACCTCCTTACAGATACCCTATTTATAGACATGACAAAAGCATTTTTGACCTCATTGACCATTGTCTTCTCCACAACAAACTAACTGAAAGTGCTATCAGTCCAGATGCCACTCCTTGGTTTATCAACTTCCTCAATGACAAACTCTTCAGAGTTCAAACAGGATTCTCCCAATCAGAATCTACACCTATTATCAAAGGTCTACCACAAGGATCCATACTTGCCCCCCCCCCATATTCATTAACAAACTTCTTTGTGACCTCCCCATCTCCCGCTTATCCTCTATGCTGATGACATGGTCATTTACAAATCAGGTCACTATCACACAAACATTTAATGCCAAATCTCATCAGCCTTACATGAGTTCCACCAATGGCTCATAAACTACTTCTCAACCCCTACAAGACCAAAACCTTGCTTTTTGTAACGCCACAAAAAATTCACCAAGCACCTGACTATTTGAATTACAAAACCATTCCACAGAGACCACCTCCACCTTCAAATACTTGGGATTATGGCTTGATCAGTAACTAAACTTTCATTTCCACACAAAGTGAGAGACAAAATAAACTCCATACTTTTCTAGGGAAAAAACTTCTCCTCTTTTCTATCCCAACCAGCCAGAGCAGCAATTGGCTAAGGAGTTGTCACTCTCAACTTGAATACGGGCTTCCAATTTTTGCTTCTGCCTCCAAGAAAAACACTGCCACACTCCAGACCATCTCTAACAGCATCTGCTGATTCATTACAAACTCGACTCTCTGTATCACCCTGGAAAAAGTCAAGTGGCTACCCATAAAACAAAGATCTAATATATTTTTTAGGATCCCAACTCTACAAACTATTCCATCTCCACACATGTACTCCCCTTGCAGCTAGACTTCATGAAAAACCTCCTTGTGCAACCTGAGAAACTACTCACAAGCCACACCAACTCTCATTACTCAAAGAACCAAACTCCACAGCAGTGCATATGCTTTCGCTCCTCAGACACCTAGTCTTTGGCAAGCTAGCCATATCAACTTAAGGGAAATCAACACTTATTCCAAATTCAGAATGCAAGTCAAAAAGCACTTCTTCATCCAAGACAAACACATCTACTTCAACACAGAACACATCATCTAACCTATCTCCTTTCCAAGTTTATTCTCCTATATCAATATTCACTTTAGTTTCTGCTTGCTCTATTCCTGCAAATGACGGGAAGACAATAAACCTCTTGACACCAACAATGTTAATGCACAGGTGCTACAATATCTAAACAGAAAAGTTGCCAAAGCACATGGGGTAGCAGAAGGGTATTTGAGAGACTTTAGACAGGATCTCCTGTAGATTACCTAACACTGTCAGAGTACATCTGTTATAACTAAGACTCTCCTCAGTGGATCTACAATTAGGTTGAATCTCATGCATTAAATTCACCAGTGCAGAATGAGCCACAGGATGGCCAGAAAGAGAAGCAATCAAAAATACAACTTCTGATGTACCAATGTGCTAAAAGCAGTCCGATACCTGAAGTTGTATTAAGCTGATAATTCTTGGTGAAATTGTACACACGACTAACTCACCATAGCACAAATGTCTGTAATAAATACATTCTTGAAGCAAGCACTGAAGAACAACATACTTAGCAAAGTCACTTCTGACCCACAGCATTTTCCAATGGGTGATGAGCTGCTTGATTGCAAATAATAAAGCAGCTAGTAAACCACTTGGAAAGGGTTTGCCTGGTGACTGCCATCTCTTTTCCTTCTCAGATGCAAAGGAAATGAGCATCTGTTCCATCTTTTTATTTGTTCACCCTTTTGGGGAAAACATAAGCTGGTAATCTACACCCAGGTGAGAAGAGCTCATTCACTTCTTGAGTCTGGCTTTATGACAGAAACAGAGAGAGAGGGGTGAGATGAATGGACTGGCTTTGAGGTTAATTCAAAAAGCAAAGTGACAAGAAAATCATCCCAAGGGATATTCAGTCTTTGTAAATGACAAATATGTTCCTCAAAGCAAAAGGTTTTAAAGCTTACACACACTGCAAACAGAGGTGATGGCCACCAAAAAAAAAATCCAATCTACAAACTACAAAGGTCACTAAAGGAATGGATTTGAACAGGGATCACAAACTTTATATCCTACAGTGGGGAAGGGTTCTTAATAGATAGGCAGAGATGCAGAAACCTTTTAACAAAATGCTTGACCAGCTGGTGGTGGACCACAAATATCATGAAAGGGAGAATAACACATATATGCAATGTGACTTTGGAATAACTGTGACCCAAACTATAGAGGCATTGGACACATTTCCGGATCACCTGTAGACAGGGTGGATGGTTTCAAGTACCACATTGTTCAAATGGAAAATGTATTCAACCTAGCAAGGCAAAGTCTGCTGGATGGAAGACTTTCTGGTAGCTTCAGCCACTTCTAACACCCCATCCAAAAGGTCTGGTGAGATCAGAAGTCCTGGAGCAGGAATCAGGCCCTGTGATGGATCTGATTCTCTTTCTCTCTCTCTAGATGAGGGCTATCATCTTGGCTAGAACAGGAGTGCTTCCCATATGATCATGGATCAAACAGAGCAAAGCCATACCCTTCTTGACTATGACAGGGAGACAAGAATCAATTATGATATTTATTTTCTGAATTCTACAATTAAGCATCATGGAATTAGAACAGGAGATGGTGCACAGAAACCACCACTGCCATGGGATGACTATATGTTCATCTTTAACTCCCCCAGTTCTGCTGAACTAAAGAAATAAGGGAAGGACTACACTCCTTTGATGGGCAAACAGACCAGTCTTTGGAGTGTTTACTTCAAGCACATCCAAAGCAAATACACATATCAATACACTGGAAATTATACTGGGGAGTAGCACAACAATGCACAAGCACATTTACATCAATAATGCTGTAAGCTACTCAAAGTGATGCCCCTTGTAAATGGTCAATGCTATGGACTCATATCTCACCCCTCTTTTCCTTGGATACAAGTGCATGCTCTCTTGCTTGTTTAGATATCATGACAGAATGGTTGCTAGAACAGAGAAAGAAGTCAGATGCAGCTTACACTAAAATAACATTTAAGGCTAAGAGGACTGTATCCAGCTATGATTGGGTGATGTGGATCTCCATTTCTAAGGGGGACCACTTCCCTTGAACTGTAGGGCAGGTAACAGGAGCCCCCTGCCCTGCCATTGAAGCATCCATCATTAGAACCTTCCAACAGATTTAGCTGCAGGAATGTGAGCTCACTTAAAAGTTGTGGGTAGTGAGAAAAAATGCCCGCTGCCCATCAGCCAAGCAACAGGCATGTGACATTAGAAGAGATACGAGTGCCTGGCTACTCAAACCACTTGCATCTCACACACTACTGTGACACAAGTATCTTCAGCTGTGTAAATGGCACTATGAAGATGAGCATGTCAACTGGTCTGTCTGAAGGTTTTAATAAACACTACATAAGGACAGCAACTGTGGTCTAATCTCCATGAGGTATGTACTGCAAATGATTTCTCTAGAACACATGGGTAATACATGATTCGATAATTACACTGTAGACAGCTCATTAGTACTTAAGGCTTATGCTCTCATACATGAAGGCAGCCACCAAACCCAGATGGCATCAGACCCTCTGATGCAACTTCAGACAGGCTGATATAGTCTTCCTGGAGACTCTACATTGGGAGGACTGACTGGCAATCGACAGTGTCTAGCTCTGTGCCACTGAAGGGAAATCAGTAGATGTCCTCCTCTGTTGCAGTATTCATTACATTAGGGATCCCTGCCAAGGGCGGGCCGATGTCCGGCCAGTATACCAAAGCCTTTAGGTTGCTTTAACGTACGTCATACATCACACGCTTGCCCCTTGTGTAACATAGGGCATAAAGGTGATGTCCGCACATACCACCCTTAGAACTTATAGCCTCAGTAGAAATGCCAGTCCAAGGAATAAAGAGGAGAAATGGACCAGGGGGTGAAGGGAGGGAGTGAATAATACTGCAACAGTGAAGAAATGGCACCTACCATTATGGTAAGATTTTACACAACTGTACTATGTCCTTCCATTTCACGACTGCAGTATTCATAACATTAAGGAGAGTGCAAAACTCAGGAAGAAACTTGGGAAGAGGATGGACCAGCATAGCCCTCTAGACAGTCATGAAGAATGGCCCTAGCAAAACCAGCTCTGGAGATTCCATCCAACTTGTAGTGTTTGGTAAATGAATGCACAGAAGTCCAGGTAGCTGCCTCAAGAATAGAGTTAGTATCCAAAGCCTTGAAAAAAGCACCAGAAGACGCCACAGCCCTAGTATAATGAGCCTTAACAGAATAAGGAAGTCTCTTACCATGAAAGGAATGACAAACAGAAATACATTTGGAAATCCAAGAAGAAATAGTCTGCTTGGACACAGCTAATCCTAAGGATCTAGGATGAAAAAAACAGAGGTGATAGGATTTTTGAATAGTCTTACTCTTTTCCAAATAAAATCTGAGTAGTTTATGCACACTCAATGTGTGCAGCATCTTCTCAATGGTAGATTGCAGAGAAGGGGAAAAAAGTGGACAGATAAACAGACTGATTAAGAGACAACTCATTCACCACCTTGAACATAAAAGGAGAATTAGTATGCAAGGACACTCTGTCCTTATGAAAAGGAGGACAAGCCATAAGGGCTTGAAGCTCAGACACCCGTCTAGCAGAAGTAAGGGCCAACAAAAGCAGTTTTCCAAGAGCAGTGTTGCAAGCTCAAAAGGAGGCTGAGTCAATTTTTCCCAAACAAAATTAAGATCCCAGGGAGGAGGAACAGGCTTCCTGGGAGACCTAATATGAAGGATGCCTTTAATGAATTGTTTAACTTCAAATCTAGAAGCTAAAGGAGGAGATAAAGGCAGACAAGCAGAGCTAGCTGATAAGTGGGTCTTAACAGAAGAATAAGCCAACCCAGCATTCAGCAATTCAAACATATAAGAGAGGAAAGGCACATCCACGGAAAGTGGATCCAAGTTATGAGAAAGAAACCATACAGAAAACCTCTTCCATTTGTATAAGTAGGACTTCCTCGTACTGGGTGTCCTGGTCTCCTGTAAGACCATAAGCACATCCTGAGAGAAAGGTGTCTATGTAGAATCAAAATCCTAACACCCACAGTGTCAGTTGAACAATAGACAGGTGGGGATGGATGACGTATCCTTTGTCCTGTATGCGTAGGTCCACCCTGTGAGGCAACTTGTAATGACTGGCTTTGGTTAAATGCTGAAGAGGAGGGAACCAATGCTGTCTCGGTCAACAGGGAGTCACCAACAAGACTTTGAGAGCATCCTGTTGAATTCTGAACAGGACTTTTGGAATGAGGGGAAGGGGAGGGAAAGCATAAAGAAACATCCCCTTCCAAGAAAAAGATAGGGCATCCACCTTCCAAACCAGAAGACCCGGGACTTTAGCATAAAATAGATGAAGTTGTCTGTTCAGAGGGGAGGCAGAACGATCTACTTGAGGAGTACCCCACTGGTGGACAATGTCCAGAAACATCCCTGTAAAGCATCCATTTCTGGGATTGAGTTAATGACCTGCTCAGAGTGTCTGCCAAAATGTTTTGACCTGAGGGAATGGAAACTGCCCCAAGAGTCAGTTGATACTGGATAGCAAGATCCCACACTACGAGTGCTAACCTGCAAAGAAAAGATCTTCTTCCCCTTGTCTGTTTATATACGACATCACTGTGTATTGTCTGTAAATACCTTGACAGGTCCTGGGGAAAAAAAAAAAAAAGAGGATGAGGATGAAAAACTTGAAGGGCCAGCAGAAGAGCTCTCATCTCTTTGACAATGACGTACTCTCTCTGTTGAAGAGGCGACCACACTCCCTGCACCTTTAAGGAGTCAAAAGCTGCTCCTCATGCCACGTTTGTAGCATCTGCGAATGGCTCCTGAGAGGGAAGAGGGGAAATGAAAAGGGAACCCTGGATTTAGAGACAACTGGTGGATCTACCAGTGAAGTTCCTTCTTGAGACAAGCTACAACAGGAACCATAAATTCTAGAGGATGCGCACACTGAAGTCAAACTAAATTCAGAAACCACTGAAACTTTCTCATGTGGAGCTTGGCCAGAGGAAGCAGAGAGATGGTGGATGCCATGAACCCCAGAGCTCTCAGAAATTTCCCGGCTGTTACAGACGCTAGAGGAAGAAGAGTTTGAAATAAGGAAATACGTGCCAAGGCCTTGGGAGGAGGCAGCAATGACAACACAGGCACAGTCTGTATCCTGCATACCAGAAAAAGGTAGTCTTGAGAAGGAGTCAGAAAAGACTTTTTGAAGTTTATTGTGAACCCCATGCTTTCATAAGAGAAATGGCAAAGTGAAGATTTTGCAACCGAATCTCTAAAGAGAATGTCTGAAGAAGGTCATCCAAGTAAAGAAGTACTTGGATCCACTGAATCCTGCAAAAAGCAATCACAGGAGTGAGGCATTTGGTGAACATCCGTGGGGCAGCAGAAAGGGCAAAGTAAAGAACTGAAAATGCCAGGAAGCAACAGAGAAATGTAAAAACTTCCTGAAAAGGGGATAGACTGGGATATGGAGATAGGCATCCTTGAGATCCAAAGATACCACAGAAGCCTGAGGAAGCAAAAGAGGGAACAAAGTCTGAAGGGACAACATTCGAAAGGAGGGCAACCTGCAGAAGTGTTTAGATGAGAGAGATCTAGAAGTACCCTCTTTTCCAGGTACCAGAAACATCCTGGAGTAAAGCTCCCTCCCCCCTTTGGAACACAGGTATCTCCTGAATAGTACCCGGACTCAGAAGGTCCTGAAGCACTTCTGGAAAGGAGGATAGTTGTTCCTGAGAGGGCTGAGGCTGCTTAACAAAAATGTAAGAGGAGAAAGTCTATTTTAAAACAAAGTGATAATATCATCAGTGGAAGAATTCTCTTTAGCCACAGAAACGGAAATGGAGACTTTGTCGTCCTCTCCTGCAGCCAAAAAGAAATCCAATGTTACCCCTTTACGCCAGTTAGAAGGGCTGGATGCAAACATCGGCATGGGGGGGTACTAATCCTAGAGACACTATTGCAACTGATGGTGTCCAAATAAGGGATTGCAATATTCACAATATTTCGTCTTTGTCTTTGTCAGTGTTGAAAATGAATTGTAAAATAAAGGCTTGGGTTTTATTCCTAGTCATCTGGTACCGAAGGATGTTTTTGCTCAATATATTGTGTCATTCTGTAGATTAATAAATCTTAATTTTATTTATTTATTTATTTATTTATTTTTATGAAAAGCGGGAGCAGTTGGAGGAAAATACACTCACCTTTAGGTTTAGACCAACTACATTTGTGCCCCTTCTAACAAGTTTGTTGCCAGTTAACAACATTTATTAAGGGAATTACATTTTACTTATAATTCCCATTTAAATATTATGAAAAATAAATTAAATAGGGTAAAACAGCAAACTATGAAAGATATGGGGAAGAATAGACATGTAGTTATTAAATAAAGCAGATAAGGGGGACACAGTTGTCTTGTGGGACTGGGATATGTACTTCCTGAAGACAAAATCAGATCATCGTTTTTACCAAAGAATGTATATGGACCCTACCCCCAGGTTTAAGGTGGAAAAGTACAGTTTTGTACCTACCATAAATGTAGATGTTCGAAGATCCACATTGCTGCAGTCCTTACACTTGGGTAGTCCGCTGTCCTCGGTCGGCCCGAATATCAAAGTATAAGGCTGACGTCGGTCAAGGCGCATTAGACTGACATCAAGACGTCAGGGTACAAATGCGCATGACCGACGTCATATCCTCAGTCTTTTCTTGCCCCAGATGTCAGAAGACCCTAACAAGAAAGGTCAAAACCCAAAGACAACAAACAACCAACCAACCACCCTAGCACTAATAATATGTACAATATATACAATATACACAAAATTTACAATCCAACCCACACAACCGCCTCTAACTACAGAGGGGAAGGAGGGAGAGATTGGACTGCAGCAATGTGGATCTTGAACATCTACATTTATGGTAGGTACAAAACTGTACTATGTTCTTCATCTCACATTGCTGCAGTCCTTACACTTGGGTAGAATCCCAAAGCAGAGGTAAGGGAGGATGGCACAACTATAAAGAAGCAGGAGCTGCCAAAATGCCCTGTAAAATAGCAGTGGCAAAACCAGCCCTAGATTTAGAGTAAAGTGGAAGGTGATAATGCTTAGAGAAAGTATGCACTGAACTCCAAGTAGCTGCCTCCAAGATATCTTTAGTTGCCACCCCCCTTAAAAAAGCTGTTGAAGTGGCAGTAGCCCTAGTGGAATGAGGCCTAATCCCAGCTGGAACCTCCTTGCCATGATGGGAATAACAGAAAGCAATGCAAAACCCAATCCACTTAGAAATAGTTTGTTTTGACACAGGCTTGCCCTGAGAACTCAAAGCAAAAGAAACAAATAACTGTTGAGACTGCCTGAACCCTTTAGTTCTGCTCAAATAATATCGCAACTGCCTGTGTATATCCAAAGTGTGCAAAATCTTTTCCCCTTTATTTTGGGGGTTTGCATAAAAGGTAGGCAAATGAATAGTTTGGTTTAAAGCCACACTAGAAACCACTTTAGGCATAAAGGAAGGATTAGTACGCAAAGATACCCTATCCTTATGGAAAATTAAGAAAGGCTCAACTGCCATAAGGGCCTGTAATTCAGAAACCCTTCTCGCAGAGGTAATGGCCAACAAAAAAGCAGTCTTCCATGATAAATATTTCAACTCAGCAGTAGCTGCAGGCTCAAAAGGTTGTAGAGTGAGTTTCTCCAACACAAAATTGAGATCCCAAGCAGGAGTAGGAGCTCTCCGTGGGGGTCTTATATTATTTGCCCCTCTAAGGAATTGCTTAAACAAAGGATGAGAAAACAATGGTGGGTCACAATCATAGTGAGCAGAAATTGCTGCAGCATGAATCTTAATAGAAGAGAAGGACAAACCTTTGTCCAGTAACTCAGTGAGATATTGAAGAGCCACACTTAAATTAGGCTTAGAAACATCAAATGCTTTTGCTGCACTCCAAAATAAAAATCTCTTCCATTTATCTGCGTACACTTTCCTTGTACTAGGCCTTCTGGCCTCCAAAATAACATTCAAAACTTGCTGTGGAAGCTGAAACCCTCCAGGGTTTAAAACAGAATATGCCAGGCTGTCAGGTGAAGAGAGTGAAGTTTGACATTGAGTAAATGACTGTTCTCCTGAGACAGCAGGTGTGGAATCGAAGGTAAAGGCCATGGAGGCTCCCGCACCAGACTTCTCAGTAGTGGGTACCAATGCTGTCGAGGCCAATCTGGAGCTATTAAAATCATCTTTGGCTTGTCCTGTCTGACCTTCAGAAGTACCTTTGGGAGGAGAGGCAGAGGTGGAAAGGCATACACATGAAGATTGCTCCAATTGAATGAAAGAGCATCCACTTTCCAAGCTGTGGGATGAAAACTTTTTGTGCAAAACTTTGGCAGCTGGTAGTTTAGTGGAGAAGCGAACAGATCTATGTCTGGAGTTCCCCATGACACTGTCAATTTCTGAAATACATGAGGATCCAATTTCCACTGTGGGGATCCATAATTTGTCTGCTCAACACATCTGCTAAGGAGTTCTGTGCTCCCGGCAGAAACCTTGCCTGAAGATTTAGCTTTAAACTGAGAGCAGTCTCCCACAAAATCATTGCTTGTCTGCATAGAGGATAAGAATGTGTTCCCCCTTGCTTGTTGATGTACCACATGACAGTTGTGTTGTCTGTTAGAATCAACACCTGCCCTGGAAGAAGTAAATCCTTGAAAGCTATTAATGCAAATTGGACTGCTAACATCTCCTTCAGGTTGATATGTAGATGTAGAAGTCTGGCAGGCCACGTGTCTTGTATCCACTTTCCATTTAGATGAGCTCCCCAAGCTTTGTCTGAGGCATCTGTCGTTAGAATCTGACTCGCCTCTGGCCGGGTCACAGAGAGTCCCTTGTTTAGGTGACATTCCTGAGCCCACCACAAAAATTCCTTTTGAATGCAAGGTATTATCTGAATGACAGTGTCCATATCTTGGCAGTGCTGTGTCCATACATTTTGAGATACCATTGTAGCTTCCTCATATGCAGTTTGGCATTGGGAAGCACCAGAATACAAGATGCCATGAACCCCAAGGCTTGAAGGACTGTCCTTGCAGTCAGCCTGGACTGATGAGACAATTGATGGAAGTAAAGAGAAAGATTCTTTTGTTTGTCCAGGGTCAAAAGGCCATCTGGGATGCTGTATTCAGTCTCACACCCAGAAAGCACATGTCCTGAGAGGGTACTAGACTGGACTTTATTTCGCTCACAGAATACCCCAGGCATCTTAGCACTGCTATCACATAGTGTAGATGATGAAGAAGTTCGTCCTTTCCTTGAGCCAGAATCAGGCAATCGTCCAAATAAGGATAGATCTGTATTCCTCTTAGCCTGAAGAAAGCTATCACTGGAGCCAGAACCTTCGTGAACACTCTGGGCAGTAGATAAGCCAAAGGGCAATGCAGAGAACTGATAATGAGAAGTCCCAGCCCGAAACGTAGATACTTCCTGCAACTTAGCCTGATAGGAACATGAAGGTAAGCCTCCTTGAGATCCAGAGTCACCATCCAGTGATCTTTGCCCAGCAGAGGTAAAAGCTGTTGTAACGTCAACATTTTGAACTTGGGAATGTCCAGATAAGTGTTGAGGATAGATAAATCCAAAATTGGTCTCCACGTGTTCCCCTTCTTTGGTACTAGGAACAGGCGAGAATAAAATCCTAGGCCCACTTCTGACAGAGGGACCGGTTGTATGGCTCCTATTTGGAGCAGCAGAGAAATCTGTTTGTGAGCCTCTATTCTTTGCTGAGGAGGAACGTCTGGCATGCCTTTGAAAGGAGGCAAGGTATGGAAATAAAACCTGTAACCTTGGTGTATGATATCCAATACCCATCTGTCTTGGGTAATTAAACTCCAATTTTCCTTGAAAAGTGCCAACCTTCCTCCCAAAGGTGCTGCCAGACGAGAAGGCTCTGGCAGCTGAAAAGGTAGGTCATTGGGTCTGTTTACGAAAGGACTGACCCCTGCCCTCACCCGAAGACTGTGCAGGCGAACTCCCTGTTCTAGGCCTGAAAGAGCCCTGAGCTCTGCCCCTACCACGTCTAGACCTACCCCTAGACTGGGAATCATAAGAAGGATACGCCCACCCCTTGGTAGGCCAATTTCTGCTAAACTTCGGAGGCTGAACCTGCAAAAAATCTTTAACAGTCTGCATAGACTTAGCCTTGTCTTCCATTTTCTTTAAGACTGCCTCCACAGGTGAACCAAATAACACATCAGATTGTAAAGGAGCATCTAAAATCCTTGTCTTAACATGGTCAGATAAATTCTGATCCCTTAGCCAGGCGTGCCTGCGAAGAACTGACCCAGTGGCAGCCACCCTAGACGAGGCCTGTACAGCATCAAAACCACATTGCAAAGAATGCTTACCCACTTGTTCAGAGACATGTACCAAATCTTGTAACTCTTTACACTCAATACCTTCCGCCAGAGCATCTACCTTAGACTTCAATTGAGACAGTAGATAGTTTTGGTATTTCAACATGTGAAACTGGCAATTCAGAGCCCTCATAGCTAGGGTGGAAGAAGTATAGACTTTCTTTCCCCATCTATCCAAAGCCCTGGCCTCTTTATCTGGAGGAACCGGATTTTTAACAACAGAAGCCTTAACACCCTTAGGCCCCTGACTAACAGTTTCTGGGTCCGCCCTAGGACTCTTAAAAGATACTTATGAGCTTCAGGCACCCTATAATACCTATCCGGCTTAACAGGAGCAGGAGGCAAAGAATCAGGATTAAGAGAAGCCTCTGCAAACACATCCTCCACAACATCCAGAACAGGAGGTATAGCCAAAGGCCTATGCTGGGGTAAAACAAAAATTCCCTAAGCCTTTTCCTGGAATCAGAGAAGTCCTGACCTTCCCACTTAAAATGCTCCCTCATGGAATGAAGAGTCTCTGAAAAAGAAAAATCCTCAGGAGGAGAAGCAGAAGGAGTAGAATCATCCACATCAGAATCAGAATAAGGAGAATACTCCTGCAAGTCTTCAGCCGAAGACTCTGAAACATCTGAAGCCTGCTCAAAACTCCCCAACTCAGGTTCCACCCTAGGCCTCTTATCAGGAGGGGGCAAAGAACCTCTAATCAAGGTAATCAAATCTTCTGCCATTTTAAGCATATGCTTCTTGGGCACAGATCCTGAAGAACTAGGAGTGACACCAACTGAAGCTAAACCTGGCCTGCCTCTGGGAGAAGCCTTGGAAACAGAAGGAGAAGGCCTAACCACCCTAGGAAGGGAGGGGAGTACAGTAACCTGAGAAGCCCCTTCAGCCTGACCTGCCTCCTGAGAGGCCACATCCTGCAATAACAAGGTCTCCCCCTGGGACTCCAGAGAAACCTCCGGTGGAACCACCGACTCCACCGACACCTCTAAAGAACCGGCGTCCGGTACGGACGACTCATCTAACCTGGGCTTAGCTGCCTTATCCTTGCGCTTCTTCGAAGAAGCGGACGCCGGAGCATCCGACGGCATATTATAATTGCACCGCTTCCCGAAGACTAACCTGGCACAATCTAACCTTCTCTTAATAGTGCGCTTATTGAATCTAGCACAAAAGCGACACCCAACAACGTCGTGCTCAGGCCCTAAACAAGGAATACACAAAGTATGATAATCTCTATGCGGTATCTGTTTCCCACAAGAAATACAGTTACTCACTTTTTCTGACATCCGGTAAACCACTGAGGCAAGAAAAAACTAAAATATTCCCCAACGGGGTACTTAGCCAACTTTGACTCGGTCTGAAACTCCGAATTCGAAAAATTTCAGAACGCCGAACGGCACTTGCAACGCTGCTTCTGCATCGGACCATGCGGCAAAAAAGACTGAGGATATGACGTCGGTCATGCGCATTTGTACCCTGACGTCTTGATGTCAGTCTAATGCGCCTTGACCGACGTCAGCCTTATACTTTGATATTCGGGCCAACCGAGGACAGCGGACTACCCAAGTGTAAGGACTGCAGCAATGTGAGATGAAGAACGTCTGATTTGTTTCTAAAATTAGCTTTTGAGGAAGGTATAATCTCTAATGAAATTTTGGTTAGACAATGTTTTTATTTATTGCCAAAGATCCACAAAAATTCTGAATGTCCTCCTGGTAGACCTAGTGTTTTGGATAGGGGGGTCATTAACGGAGCCATTGTCTTGACTTCTTTTATATTATTTGAAACCATTATTAAGTATGGTACGTTCCAGGACTGAAGATACAACTGAGTTCTTAAAGGTTATTGGCCAGATGGTTTTTGTGTACTTTGGATGTTAAAGCCCTTTATACTAACATTTCTCACTGGGCTGGTTTGAGGGCTCGAGTACTGGTTGAATCGGGCCTCAATACTTGGCCCAGGGTTCAATACATTTTTACTGCGTCCTGCTTAACACATATTAACTAAAATGTGTTTTATTTCAAAGAGGAATTTTTTTTTTTACAGCTTAGGGGTACAACTATGGGTGCATCTTTTGTACCCATCTATGCTGACCTCTTTATGGGCTTTATTGAAGAAAAAATTATTTACGATACGTCTCATATTCATCTTGAATCTATGGATATTTTGAAGGAGATACATTGACAACTGTTGGCTTGTGTGGAGATCTGAAGTTACATATTTGAGTTTGTGGGGTATTTGAATGATAACAAATGGGGTATTCAGTTTACAGTACATCATAACCCCAGACAAATCACATTTTTGGATGTGCTTGTTAAGGTGGAAGAGGGTGGTATATTAAGTAGTGATGTTTTTAGGAAATTTCCTTAAGTTAACACCCTTTTGCATATTAAAAGCTGCCATCCCCCACATATAATAGAAATATACCCAGATCTCAATTCCTTAGGTTGAAAAGGATTTGTTAGTCTGAATTGGCATTTAGGAATGAAGAAAATGATATGGTTAATACATTGGAGGATTGGTGTAACCATTATAAAAAAGGAGATCGAGTTAACTTAGCCACAGGTCAGCTAAGATTAGGGGAGCAAGTTATAAAGGGATGCCAACCTTGTGGGAATTATAGTTGTTGCAAATATGTTTGTAAAACTGAATAATTCTCTTCAAATACTACCTCTAGGGTTTTTCAGATTAAAGTCTTTGGGAATTAAAAAACTGACTGGATTGTCTATTTGGCTACCTGTAGCTGTTCAGCCTTTTATGTGGGGCAGACATCACCTTTATTTAAACTGAGGATTTCTGAGCACCTTAGTGATATTGGGTGTGCTAGGATGATGAATGCTTTATATAAGCATTCTAGCAAGCATAATGCAGCTAGGTTTCAGTTTGTAATTACTGATAAATGTGGATGGCATACCATATTAGATAAAAAAAGAAAAGGGGTTGGATTATTAGACTGGGGGAGGGGTATTTTCTCCAGGACTTAATGAACATTTACAGCTAGTCAACTACTGTGAAGCATTAGGTATTTAAATTGGATGTTATGCCATTTGTTTTAAATGCACTGATGAAGGCTAGATTGCCAAAATTGGTATGCAAATGGTGAAAGTACTAGTTATGTACATACCATAACTTGGTATCTGTGTTGTCTTCTTCACAGTCTGCTTCCCTTATGGGTCTTTGGATCTGGCTTGGCCACCTCCAACAGACTTAAACTTCAAGGCTCAAACTCATACCCTTACCCATAATCCTCTACACCTCACCCTACATCCTCAGATTGAGTTTGCTATCCCCAAAGCCAAATAAGAAAGGAAGAAACCCAGGAGCTCAACCTGGAACCAGAGTTCCAACAAAGGCTATCTGGATCCTCTAGAAGCACATCCAGGAGGAGGGGGAAGGTCAGGCAGGAAGGTGAAACAGAATGAGAAGAGGACAACACAGATACCAAGTTATGGTAAGTGCATAACTAATTCATCTGATGTTGTCCTTTTCATTCATCTTCACGTGTGAGTCACAGTCCCCAGTTAGACATTTTCTCCCCCTCCCCCAAACATCTTTATTAAATTTTCACATATGGCAAAGGCAATCTTACATTTATATAAATGAAAAACGTACAAAATGATACCACTTTAGTTGCAAACAGTATACATCACAGACACCATACCTGTCAACTGTACAGATTTTCACATAATTTTCAGATTTACTGCCTCATATTTTTGATCTATCATAAAATTGTGTTTTTTTTGGCAAATTACTGGCAAATCTTCAAAGACTGAAGTTAGAAAATAATGACCACACAAAAACCAAAGGACATCTTGCCCCTGAACACAACATCCAGTTTATAGTGGACACAAAGGTATGAGAATTAGACCAGGTGGCAGCAGCACAAATGTCATTAATGGAAATCCTAGAAGAAAAAGCAGCCAAAGTGGCAACGGACCTTGTGGAGTGAGCTTTTATAGGACCTGGCAACTTTCAACCATTCTTTTCATAAATGAAGGCAATGCAGTTAGTGATCCACTTTGCAATTGTTACTTTGGAAACAGCTTGACCCCTACAATTAGTGGAAAAAGAAACAAATAACTGGTCCGACTTCTGTGAACATCCAAGGAATTTAGAAGGTATTCTCCTTTGTTAGACTAATTAGGAAAGAACACTGATAACTGAATACATTGGTTGATATTGGAAGATGTAGCCACCTTTGGCATGAAAGAAGGATCAGTATGGAGAAAGACCCTATCCTTGTAGAATAAGATGTAAGGATGTTTGGAAGAAACTGCTTGCAACTCAGAAACCCTTTTTGCTGACGTGATAGCAACAAGAAAGGCAGATTTCCAAGACTAAAACTTCAAGTCACAATCCTTAGCTGACTCTGGGTTAAGGCTTGCAAAACCAGAGTGAGATCCCATGGGGGTGTAGGACCTTTAATAGGAGGCCTCAAAAGAAAGATCCCTTTCAAGAAATCTTCACATAGGCTAGCAGAAGCAAGAGACCATGAAGAAAATCCTGAATGAAAGAGATAGCCGCTAGCTGCAGTTTAATGATAACAAATCTAGAACCTTGCTTAAACAAAGATTCTAAGAATGACAGGAGAGAGGGGACTGGAGCTGAAAAAGGATCCAAGTTATTACTGATTGCCCAAATGGAAAACCTCTTTCACTTACTTTTGTAAACCTCCTTAGTAGATTGTTTCTGGGAGGCCAAAAGGATAGTTTTGACCAGAGAAAAAAAATGGGCCCTCTAACAATCACAGAAGGTAGAGAAAACATGCAGTCAACTCAAGTGTGTGGAGATCAGGGTGGTGTCCTAAAATTGGGTGAAACAGGATGTCCAGTTTGAGTTCCAGCATCCAACAAGGATGTTTGAGATGAGACCAGAGGAAGGGGAACCACACCTAATGAGGCCAGGAGGCGGCAATAACTATTACCAAGCTCTTCAACTATCGGGCTTTCTGAAGGAATCTTGGGAGCAAGGGTAGAGGTGGACAGGCATACAGGAGTCGTGGAGGCCAATCGTGGGACTGTGTGTCCCACGGGGAGCCCCAAAGAAAGAATCAGAGCAAAATAACTGCTGCATTATGTGTTTTAAGGGGACACGAAGAGGTCGCAACAGGGAGAACTCCAATGGTGGAAAATCTCATTCGCCACTGATTGAGGGACCACTCGTGAGGCTTTAGAATAGACCTGCTGAGCCTGTCCACTAACACGATGGACTTCCCCAGTACATGTGTTGCAAGACACAATAGACTTCCCCCCAGTACGTGTGTTGCAAGAAAGCGGTTTGAAGAGATCACCCATTCCCAAACCCTCATGGCCTCTCTGCAGAGAGGGTATGAACGGGTTCCTCCTTGCTTGTTGATGTACCAGACAAAACTCATTTTGTTGGTGTGAATAGCAACAGTCCCTGGAGGGAGGACGTCCTGAAAGGCTTGCAATGTCAGAAGAACTGCCCTAATCTCTAAGATGTGGATATGCAGACTGGTTTCTATCTGTTTCCATGTGACTTGGACCATCTTTTCCTCGAAATACCCCCAGATGGGAAGCATCCGTGTTCTCCGTGGCTAGGGAAGAGTGAATGGTCTTGCCTAATGCCAGATCCACTTGAATCCACCACCTTAGATGGGATCTGCAAATGTTTGTTAATTTGATAGGAGAATGCACATATAATACCTTGCTAGCGGGACCAACAGAATGGCAGTAGCCATAGAACTCAAGAAATCTCAGAATCAATCTGGCTGCAGGCGACGAGGAAAGAATAGCTTGAACTTGAGACTTCAAAGTGTTGCTGTGATGTTGGCGCAAGGCAGCTCTCGGAGTAGAAGTATTCAGATGTACCCCAATGAACTCTAGGTACTGAACCTGTATAGGTTGTGACTTGTCCACATTTATTGGTTATGCCTAGACAATCAGACAACTGGTATAGAGAATCCCTGCCTTGACAAAGCTGATGCTTAGTGGGGGTGGGCAGGAGCCAATTGTCCAGATATGGGAATACCTGAAACCCTTGCAGCCATAGAAGAGCTGTGACCTCTGTCATGTACTTGGTAAACACCTGGGGTGGGGGGGGGGTTTGCTGTGATGAGTCCAAAGGACAGGGCTTGAAATTGGAAATGATTGGCTCCCAGATGGAAGTACAGATGACTCTAGGAGCACCTGTTTATTTTTATGGGTATACATGGATTTGAGTGAATGGCAGTTGGCCGATTGGAAAATATTAGACAGCAGTTCTGCGAATGCGCAGAACTGCGAACACAATGTAGCCGAAACGCAAAATATCCCCCCCCTTTTGACGCATGGTAGCGCTCATTTAGGTGGTACAGTGGTTGGAATTGTCAAATTCGGTGTTTCGTTCGACATTCTGACCATTCGGCTTTGGGAGATTTGACATTTCCGGTCGATGGTTATAGCAGATCGAAGAACGATCGTTCGCTCAAATGCATGCATTCCATTTTTATGGGATAGTATGCATTCTTGAAGTCCACCGAGCACAACCAATCATCCCTCCTCAGTAACGGGAGTACAGACTGTACCATCACCATCTGGAACTTGGTCTTCTTCATGAACAAGTTGAGACGGCTTAAGTCCATAATGGACTGGAGGTCCTCTGTCTTTTTTTTGGCACCAAAAAGAAATGGGAGTATGTTCCGGACCCTTTCTGATCGGTTGGGACCTCTTGGATGACTCTTTTCCACAGCAATGCAACGATTTCAGCTGCTGCCAACTCCCTCTGATTAGGTGGAACATTGTGGAGTAATTAAGTACCTCTGGAGGAGGAAGGGAAAAGGGAATGTAGTAACCTCTGGATATAATTTTTATCACCCAAGCGTTTGATGTGATTTAGGCCCAGGTGCTTGAGTGTGGAGATAAATGACCCCCGACTGCCTCCAGAGTGAGAGAGTCAGGCAAGCTTGTCGAGAAAGGATTCCATGCAGCCCTGGTTCTGAGGGCCTCCTCTGCCTCTAGGGAGGCTTCTCCCATTACAGGCCCTTCATCTGCCTCTGTAATAGAACTCTCTGCTTTGGTCAAGCAAGGAACCTTGAGATTTGCAAAACCAAGTTTTCAAAGCATCCCTATGGTTCTTAGAGTAGGTTCATTGGAGGACAGAAAACTTAATTCCTACGGCAAACAAGGTTTTGCCTTCTTGTTCGCAGCAGGTTGGGGTGTCTTAAATAGATGGTCCACCAAATGAGAAACCATCAAAGGAGGCATTGACAAAGAATGCCTTAAAGAACTCTGCAAAATCACACAGCCATATCCAGGCATGACAGTGCATCTCGATGCCAGTGCCAGCTGTCCTTAAAGAACCCTCTGCCGAGAGCAAAATAAGCCTCATGGAGGAGTTGGCAACAAGAAGTGAGAGTAACTAGCTTAGGGGAAATTTTATCAAACTCCCCCTTATGCACAGACTCTGCCGGGGAATCAGACAGCTCTTTGATCAAGTCTCTCTCTGAAGGACAGCAAATGGTGCCAAGTAATTGAGTGCCCTCAGTGAAAAGTGTGCTTCCTGAACCTGTCCATTGCTCTGGACTCCCTGTTTGCCAGATGGACAGTGGCATTCTGCTTGGCAAGCTCCCTCTTGGTAGTGGCCACCACCACCATAGAGTCAACAGGAATACCTTTACTCCAAAAGGCATGATCCTTAGAGGTGAAAGGATCTTTATTGCGGTGCTTAGGAACTGGCTCCATCATGTCCGGCTCCTTCCAGGCCCAACTGGCGGACCAGGTCAATGAGAGCATCAGCCAGGGTGACCACCCAAGATGTAGATGGCCCCATCCCGAAGGCCTTCAGGAATACAGATTCCTCCACAGAGGGGGTTTTAGAAGTCCAGCCACCCTTTACCTTCAAAGCCTCCAAAATGTCTATGAAGTAGACATCGTCAGGTGGCATTTTGGGCAACCCTTCTCCCTCATCGTAATTTGTATCCTCAGTGAGAGACTCCATAGGGGAGTCCACGTGCCTCCTTTTGCACTTCCTCTTCCGCAAAATGTCCTCCATGAAATACCTGGGAAAAGAGCCAGAAGAGGAAGGGACCACCTCAGGTGGAGCAGACTGGAGGTCCTTCGAGATAGGCTGACCCTGGGCAAGAACATATGATCCAAGAGCTCGATCCAAAGGAGGAGCATGGGGTGGAACAGCTGTCCAAGGGACCGGCACTCTTCAAACACAAAAGCCTAAAAAGCAAAGGGTACTGGAGAGATACCACTGAGTTCCCCCAGAGCCAAAGCTGCTAAGGAAGATGGAAGCAGCCCACCAGAACCCTGAATCCCAGACGGGACCGGACCCACTCTGTCAAGAGCTGAAGCTCTGAGGGGGAGAGAGTGATCCGAGATCAATGGAACCGACCCCCTCCCCTCAGACTCGACCGCAACATCCTGGATCTGGGACACACACCGATACAAAGACTGCAGAGCAGAGGCAGTCAAGGCAGCCATCAGAACAGAGGAAGCAAAGGGCCTCTGATCAGACCCCAAATCCCTCCAGGCAACAATCATTTTAAAATAAGCTTATTTCTTCTCTCCTGCAAGGCCTGAGGGTTAAATCCCTCACAAATGTCACAAGGAGAGTTGAGATGAGCTGGTCCTAACCAGTACACACAGCAATCATGGGTGCTCGACTACAGAATCTTCCATTCCCACTTGGAACATCTCTTAAATCTAGTAGAGCAATAAGAGTAAAAAACTGACACGAAAAAAGTGAAACTTATTTGTGCCTGGAAATCACTTCTGGGCACGCCGGTGGCAAACGAGATCTGAGGAGGGAGGTTGGGTGAGGTGTACAGGATTATGGGTAAGGGGAGGAGTTTCAGCCTGGAAATTCAAGTCTGAGAGAGGTGGCTGAGCTGGATCCGAGATTCAGGTATGAGACGTGCAGATTAAAGGTTTAACAGTATTGTGGAGTATTCACTGATGGTTGTTGGCTGGCAGTTTTCTGTTTGCCTGGATTACTGGACTAAGCCATGCACTGTGTCGCACTTGCAAATACCCATCAAAAGGAAGAAGGGATTTCCAAACCATGAAATACCCCTGGTGAATCTGTAACCAAACAGGAAGACCGAGAGAAAGGCAAAGAGAAATAGGAAAGTGGCTGGGAAGAACAGGATAGTCGGACAGCACCTGGTTTATCTGGAAAAGGAGACTTCTGAGGAACAGAAGTCTGAGTAGACTTAGTAGGAGGAGCCCTCTTCCCACCTTTTATACCCTTAGGAGATGGGTGAGACTGCCTACGAACAAAGGCTGGCTTGCTGGAGTAATTTCTATGAAATTTAGGCACAGGAGAAAAAAACAAATGTTTAAGTTCCTGTAAAGCCTTGCCCTTATCCTGAAGGGACGTGAACATAGAAGCAGCTTCACCGTAAGTGTTTGTTGTCAAGAGTGGCATCCATTAACTTTGCCTTAATATTATCATCAGGCAAAGGATGAAGCCGAAGCCAAGAATGCCTCCTCATCACTGACCCAAAAACAGCAGCCCTAGAAAAAGCATCTGCTGCATCATAACTACACTTGATGGAATAACAAGCAACCTGGGAAGAGGTCACTAACAGGGAAAGGGGAGAGGTTTTACCCTCAGAGTCTGGAAGATCAGAAATGCACACAGGAGAGACAAAAAAAATTCAATTCCTGTAAAGCCTTGTCCTCATCCTGAAGAGACAAATAGTTCAGCAGCAGCCATACCAAATAAGTGTTTGTTATCCAGAGGTGCATCCATCAACTTAGCCTTAACATCATCAGGCAAAAGTTGAAGCCGAATCCAGGAATATCTCCTCATCACAGAACCAAAAGCAACAGCTCTAGAAGAAGAATTGTCTGCATCGCAATTGCACTTAGAGTGGTGAGCTGCCTGAGAAGAAGTCCCTAACAAGGGGAAAGCAGAAGTCTTACCTTCAGAATCAGGGAAGATCAGAAATTACCTGACAGATCTGAAAAAGCAAAGCCAAAATATGTCTTGACATATGGGTCTGATAAGTGACAGCCCTAAAAGCAAGGGTAGCTAAGGTATAAACCTTCTTACCTAGCCTTTCCATAGTTCTGCCATCTTTATCAGTAGGAAGTAACACTGGAGAAGGTAGTAACTGAGATGATTCATCAGATGTCATAGACACCACAGACGGATCAGCAGGAGGACACTTACAGAGAAATTTGCAATCATCAAACACCCAGTAAAACCTCCCAGGTTTTTTTGGTGGCCGGGGGCTGGGAGTCTGGAGCCTGAGATGCACTAGAAAAGGCATCCAGAAGTGCAGCCAAAACAGGAGGAAAAGAAGGAGACCATTTGTAGGAGCTTAGAACCTCATTAACCTTGGCACACTCCCACAAACTCCATAATTCTGGAAATTGTGTCCCCAAAGTTAATCTCCTCAAAAAGAGTGTCAGGACTAGTGGACTCTTCTTCCTCAGAACCATAGTCTAAGGGAGAAGGAATTTGGGAAAAATAAGCAAGGGAATTCCTCATCTGAATCCCCTTCCTCCTCAGAGGAATCCTGTTCCCTAGGTCTTTTGAGGGGAGTAGAGTACCAAGGTGGAGCAGGAACAGAAACTCCTTGGGGAGGCTTTACAGCCATAAGGTCATTAAACAACTCCTGAGCGAAATGCTGCAATTCACTCTATGTATTGAGAGCAGGAGGAACACGTTTTCTTTTTTGTTTCTTTTTTAAAAGGATGTTCGCCTTATAGAATGTAGAAGGATCAGACCCCAGATGACATTCTACAATGGTAGTCGGTACTTCCCCCAACCAAAATCTGAGAAACACCCTAGACCGTTAAGTAATAATCAGCCGCAGTTCCCCCAGAACATCTGAAATGGCTGTCTGTAAGGCCTCCAAGGACATGCATGACATTGAATCTATGCCCACCTCTGAAACAGTCACAGCAGAGGAATCCAATGACTGAGGTGGGTGATCCTCTAGGCTGTCACTAACCTCGAGAGAGACATCTGGCAATACAGGGGAAGAATGAGACCTAGATTTCTTGGCCTTCTTCGCAGAAAGCTGACCCTCAGATCAGGAAGTTCCTGCCATAGTGTCTTTTGCTAAAAGCTTAAGATGCCAGTTTTCTAAGTATAGGGTCAAAATGGAAAGCTGACCGCATATAGTCTTTGTGACAAAAGCCTAAAAAATGTAAGAGTATGTATGGTTGTATAAGGACAGAGACAAAATAAACACTACTCGTAATGATCTTTATGGGGAATCTGTCTCCCGCACTGGCATTTACCCTTCCTGGATGACATGAACCCCACAAGCAACACAACAAAAGGAAAAAAGATAAGAGCAAAAACTCCAAACGGGCATGCGATGACCCACCACTGGACCAGTAATCAAGGAGCTTCAATCCTCCTCACTGGCAACAATGGGGGAACATTCACTTTTGTTGAGCAGTGGTGGGATATCCACATCATACTACGGTGGTGGTGCTGTGGTAGCGTTGTCACCTCACAGTAAGACATTGTCCTGTTCGATTCTCAGCTAGAGCGTCTTCTGTGTGGAGACATGCGTGAGTGGGCGTACCTTCGTTGAAGGTTGTGCGTCAGGGCCGGCAACTCTGCACGTAAAAATCTACTGCC
The DNA here is from genome assembly GCF_019279795.1 of Protopterus annectens. Lineage (NCBI taxonomy): Eukaryota > Metazoa > Chordata > Ceratodontiformes > Protopteridae > Protopterus > Protopterus annectens. The sequence goes on along the minus strand of NC_056733.1, from coordinate 121,433,465 downwards.
AATCATTATCGGACCGGAGTTCCGCTGTGGCGACCCCTAACTGGGAAAAGCCGAAAGACGCAACATTTGTGAACAGTGGTGAGATCACCGCACTACATACTGGGATTCAGTGGTGTGGATATTGAACTCCTGTAGCCTGTAAACAGTTGCCACTAAATATGGTGTTTGTACACAGAGTTTCCTATCACAATAGTTTTATTTTTTGTTAGCTTAGTCACGGATTGCAGGCAAGGATGTCAAAAAAAGATTATGGCAAGCTGACAAGGAGCAAAGTTGGCTGAGATGTGTCAAGCCAAAGGACTTGTGCATGCCAAACTGACTAAAGCAGAAATGATTGCAGCCTTAGCCACAGCTGCATCACAGACCAGCAACCAGGAGGACAACCGGACTGGCCTTGAGTATGTACAACTCTCAGAAAATGGATAGTTCAACTTTGCCTCAGGACAACTTAAAAATCCGCCTGGAGTTAGAAACTTGAACTGATGGCCAAACATTTGGAACTAGAATCAGCTGAGAGACTGTGGTGTTTGGAGGATGAAGAAAAGGAGAAACAGATGGCATTAGAATCAGCAGAGAGACTGAGATGTCTGAAAGCCAAAGAAAATGAGAAACTGCAGCATTTGGAGACTAAAGAAAATGAGAGGCAGTGCTAACATGAAAAAGAGATGCTGACTCTGCGCCAGAGTCATGGAGGTAATGGGGAATGGAGTAACCGAACCCCATAAGCAAAAATGTCAGTGAATTTCTTCCACAATTTACAGAGGGTGATAGTTTTATTCATATGTTTGAAAGGGTTTCTAACCACTATAATATTGACCAAGGGTTCTGGGTACGGTTCCTGACCTCATTACTCCATGGTAAAGCTGTAACTGCTGTTTCTAAATTGTCTGATACTGATTGCTTAAATTATAATACAGTTAAAATTTGTTTACTGGAATATTTTAAGTGAACACCTGAAGCTTTTGGAAAAATGTTTTGTGAGCACAGACGCAAGGCAAAAGAAAGTGTTTGTGAATGTATTGCTTTACTAAGCACTTACTTTCATAGGTGGGTGAGTGGGTGTCAGGTCACCACTTTTGAAGGGCTGGCAGATCTTTTGGTGAGGGAACAAGCCCTTAACACTTTGCCTGAGGGCATGAGAATCTGGTTGGCAGACAGGGAATGCAATACCACAGATGAGCTGGGGAAAAAGGGAGACATATACATAGCAAGCAGGGCATCACTGCACAGGAAAGAAATAGCCAATGCTGCACATGAGTATAAGGGAACCCATGGTAGGCAGCCTAAATCACCTCAACATGGTCTGCCTGTAACAGGGGAAGCCACTAGTTCAGGTACAAGGCCAGGATCAAGTGTTAAATTGTTTTAAATCTAACCAGTGGGGCCATGTAACATATAGATGTCCATGGAGGCAAGGTGGGAAACAAAAGGTAGAGGAGCCAGCAAGTGGGAATGACAAAATGCCAGCAGTATGTTGCCTGGAGACAACAAGGGTACCAAACTAGCACAACAGGTTATATTCTATCTTGGTATATGGGAACAGGCCACTGCTAAGAGAGAGACAGCCTCTGACCTAACCATTGTGAAGCTTGCAATGGTTAAAGAGGAGCACTACTTGCTTAGGCAGTCTACTGCAGTTAGAGCTTGAGGAAGGACCCCATTCCAAATACCTTTGGCTAGGGTTCACCTTGACTGGGAGGGTGGAAAAGGAAGAAAGCAAGTAGATGTGCTTGAGGATATCACTGCAGATGTCTTGATAGGGAATAATTTTGATAATGCAGTACCTTGTGTGCATGCATTTGCATGCAGTCAGGCTTGGAAACAGGCATGTGGGTAAGGTAGCCTGGGGGACCCAGACAGACTGCACACTTGAAGCCAGGACTGGTAAGGTGGCTACTTCAGGGAGGAAGCTACCCTGTAGTAATGAGACTGAAGGTGAGCCACAGCTGCTTGTGAGTACTGATGTTCCCTTGGACAGACTGACTGCAAGAGCAGAGATGAGTAGTAGTACCCTAGGCTGATGGTGAGGCACCACTGTCAGAGAATACCAGGCTTCTTGTGGAAGGTGAGCTGGGAAGGGTTACAAAGAGAAAGATGAGACAGGCTCAGCTCTCAGCCCCTACATTACAAGGCTTGAGGGAGGTACCTGATTCTCAAGGAAAGGGGACTCTGTATACTGGGACAAAGGGTTACTCTATAGAGAGTGGACCCCCTGAGGGAGGGCCAGAGGGTGAGAGAATAAAGCAGTTGGTAGTGCCCAGAGCCTACCATCTGGCAAATCTAGCCATAGCCCATGACGTTCCCTTTGCAGGTCATATGGGCATAAAGCATACTAAGAGATGCATTATGCAGAACTTTTATTGGCCTGGGATTTCCAGGGATGTAACAGGGTACTGCAGGACCTGTGAAGTGCCAAAAAGTAGGCAAGGCAGGAGACAAGGTAAAAGCTCCTTTGATGCCTTTAACTGTTACTGAAGAGCCACTTCAGAGGGGGGCTATGGATATTGTGGAGCCTCTGAGTACCCCAAGTTCTACAGGGAAGAAATATATCCTAGTGGTAGTAGATTATGCTACCACATACCCTGAGGCAATGGCACTATCCTCCATAGAGGCAGAAAAGGTGGCAAATGCCTTGTCAGATATTTTCAGCAGGGTAGATTTCCCAAAACAAATGCTGTCTCAGAGGTGCCAGTGTCATGTCAGACATGCTGGCTTCTCTGTGGGAGCACTGTGGGTTGAAGCATCTAAAGACCACTCCTTACCAGCCCCAGACAAATAGTCTTGTGGAGAGGTTAAACTATACACTAAAGACCATGATATGGGCATTTGGAGACCAGTTTAAGATAGAGTGGGACAATCATTTGCCCCATCTGTTGTTTGCTTACATAGAGGTGCCCCAAGAATCCAAAGGTTTTTCACCCTTTGAGTTGCTGTATAGGCATGGGGTGAGGGGACCTCTAGATGTGACTCGTGATGAGAGGGAGGGTGAGTGTGAATCCCATAAGAAGTCTGTTGTGGCATATGTACTAAACCTCAGGACATGGCTCTGGGAACTCATTGGCTTGGCCGAGGAGAACCTGGCAGATGCCCAGCAGTAGAAAAAGATCTGGTATGGCAAGAATGCTCGAGCTTGACAGCATGCTGTGGGGCAGCAGGTTTATGGTTCTCATTCCTGTCAGACACAACAAGCTGCAGGCAGCTTGGGAGGAACCCTTCAAAGTGGTAAGAAAGGTTAGTGATGCTAACTACATGGTAGAACTGCTAGGCAGGTGGTTCCATGTTAACATGATGAAACCTTACCATGATAGAGAGACACCTATGCTGAGTATTTGCAGTGAATGGCAGGAGTCGTCAGAGGGGGATCTGGTGACTGATCTCCTCAGTGAGGCTCGGACTGACAACACAGTGTAAGGGGTAGCAATGTCCCACCAGCTATTCTCTACCCAGGTTCAAAAATATGAACAGTGTTACAGGAGTTTGAGGGCATGTTCACTGGGAAACCAGGATGCACCCACCTGGTGCAGCACCATGTGGATACAGGACCCCAAAGGCCTATCAAGCAGGCCCCTTACAGGGTGCCTGAAAGAGTCAAACAGACTTTGAGGTAGGAGGTACAGGAAATATTGGAAATGGGTAATTCAAGAGTCCAGCAAGTCCCTGGGCCTCCCCAGTGGTGCTTGTACCACAGAAGGATTGTGGCACCAGGTTCTGTGTGGACTACAGGAAACTAGATAGTCACACAGAGTCAGATGCTTACCCCATGCCTAGGGCAGATGAAGCCCTGGAAAAGCTGGGTGGGGCCAAGTATCTTAACCACTACTGATCTTACCAAGGGCTACTGGCAGGTGCCCTTGACTCCCAACCCTAGAAATAAGGTCAGCCTTTGTGACTCCTTTTGGCTTGCATGAGTTCATGAAGATGCCCTTTGGGATGAAAAATGCCCCAGCAACTTTCCAGAGGCTTGTAGATCGTATCCTAGCAGGAGCAGGTGATTTTGCCCTTGCTTAACTGGATATTGCCATCTACAGCCATTCCTGGCATGAGCAGGGAGGTGTTGGGCAGACTACAGAGGGCAGGATCGACCATTAAGCCCAGTAAGTGTCAGGTGGGTATGGCAGAGGTCTCCTGCCTGGGACATAGAGTGGGGACTGGTAAGATCAGGCCAGAACCTGCCAAAGTGGAAGCTTTTCAGGCATGGCCTGCCCCTGTTACCAAAAGGCAGGTGAGGGCATTCTTAGGGACAGCAGGGTACTACAAAAAGTTTGTCCCCAACTATAGTACCATAGCTGCTCCCCCCACAGACTAGACAAGGAAAAACAGGCCAGATAAGGTAGTGTGGACCCCAGCAGGTGAGCAGGCACTCCAGAAGCTTAAGAGTGCTTTGGGAGGACCCCCTGTGTTAGACAGTCCAGATTGCAGCAAATAATTTGTTTTGCAGGTGGATGCTTCCAACCATGGGGTGGGGCTGCACTCAGCCAGGTTTCATCAGAGGTTGAAGAATGCCCACTGGCATATCTCAGCCATAGGCTCCAACCCAGGGAGGAATGCTATGCAACTCTAGAAAAGAAACGTCTAGCCATAATATAAGCACTGCAGAAACTTCAACCTTATCTGTATGGAAGGAAATTCACTGTAGTTACAGATCACAATCCCTTAACATGGTTACAGTGAGCCAGCCACCAAAATACCAAGTTACTAAGGTGGAGCCTAGGGATGCAGGCATATAATTCAACAATGCAGCACTGCAGTGGGGTTAGCAATGCCAATGCAGATAGGCTCTCAAGACAGGGAATGGGGTAATGTATTCCCAGATAGGCTCATTCTTCTCAAGCAACGTTTCTCAAGGGTGACTTAAAAAACTAGCTTGAGTCTTCGAAGGGAGGAAGAACTGTGATGAAAGGAGATATTGCCAGCATAGCTAGCTGGAATTTTGTAAATAATTATATGTCATTGGCGATTACCGAAATGATTTATACAATATGCTCCTGTTACAAATGTATTAGAACTGTATATCATGTGTATATCAAACTGCTTGTACAGATATGTGTGTTGAATAGGTATTTGCAAAGTGCTGTTTGAAATGTAACCACAGTGTTCCCTACTGGAAGAGTACAGAAATGTACATGTACCACTATAACTGTTAAAATGTATATATTTTAACAGTAGAAACTGGAATACAGAAGGTTAACCTCAGGCCAACAAACTTTAGAAAAAAATATCTGAAATTAAATTACTTTATATGGTATGCCATAAAGTTTTCAATGCAGCTAGAGATACAGAGTCTGTGCTAGGGCTTTCTGTATTGTCCTTGGGGTAAATGGTCAGCTCCTGGTGTTTTCTCCCATCTACCTGATGAATCTGCGCATCTTGGGGCAATGCAGCAATTGCCTCATGTACACAGACAACCCTTTCCTCCTACTATCCAACACTACAAACTGTGAGAGATGCACTTATATAGCCAAACCAGAAGCAAAGCTCTCTTCACCCAAGACTGGACTAGACAATCAAGAGGAGAAGGTAAACACTTGCACCACACCACACTCATCACATAGTCCCTCAAAATCTACACAACCACAGCACACACACAGAAACACAAAACATACACCTCTCAATAAAAATCTGCCCAAACAATAGAGACCTCCAAAGCAGAAATGCAAGCAACCTCCACCCCTCAACACAACCCAAACAACACATAGCCCACAAACTCAGTGTGCCACTCAACCACAGCCCATAAGGCATAACAACGTACCCAACACTCTAGTCATATGTGACTCTATAGTCAGGTACACTAATGTTCCACTCACCAGGCTAAACAAGGAGAAAGTTATTGTCAGCTGCCTGTCGGGTGCCAAGATCAGCCACATAACCCATGCACTCAGGTCACGTCACAAGTACAAATATGACACTGTCATTGTCCATGTTGGTGTGAATAACCTGAGATGTACCTCCCTGGACTACATGAAAAGAGACATGGAGGAGCTCTCCTATCTTGTAGCCAAGGCAGGTATGACCCTAGCCCTGAGTAGCATCATGCCATCAGCCAGAATGATACCACAGTACAAAGACAAAATGACTGAATTCAACTATTGGCTAAGCTTCTGGTGTCATTCTAAGGGGATCCAGTACCTGTCTGCCTAGGATGACATGATTGACAGACCACAATGCTTTGCCAGATATGGCCTACACCTGTCACCCTTGGGATTCTGGATACTGGCTAAGGCTCTTGCCACCCCTATACTGCCTTTTTTAGGCAAGGTTCAAATGACAAATTCACCACCGTAACAGGTACAAGCAATCAAAATCTGAGGGTAATGCTAGAAGTCTAAACCTCAAAATGCACTCACTCGAGGCACTCCCTAAAATGGAGAACATCGACATCTATGCAGTGACAGAGACCTGATTCAAGGCTCCAGAGAGCACCCCTGCATTACCAGGCTATAATTCATACCACACCTTTCGGCCACCTAACCTGGACCGAAACACTAAAGGTGGAGGCGTGTCCATTTTCATTAAGGATACCCACACCTCCAGGCTAACTGCTCAGCATAATGCATCCGAGATTATCCAAGTGCACCTAACTCTGGGCAAGACCGCAATCTAAATTGTAGCTTGCTACAGATCCCCCACCATGCTTCAGGATTCCCACTCCATTTCTTGATACACTGGAAAATATTAGGGTACAACCCAACACCCTAATAATGGGCGATTTCAACTACCCCACTATTAACTGGGAAAACTACTCGTGTACCAACTCTTTTGCTCAACGTTTTCTGGAATTCATACATTCCAATGCCTTGGATCAACTTATCCACACACCCCCACCAGGGGCAGCAATATCCTAGACCTGGTCATTACAACAGGGTGACTGGTGTTCCACACCAGAGGTCAATTCCTCGTTGGTCAGATCAGACCACAAGCTAATCAGCCTAGACATCCACATCTTGCACCCACCCCCCATTAGGGAAACCACCTTAAAAAATTTCTCCAAAGCCAACTTCGTGCTTCTTAAGACAGAAGTGGCAAACTTCACAACACCTATGCAGACAGACAATAGAGGTATGACTGCTGAATCCTACACAAATGCACTTTATAAGCACTTACACGAGTGCATGGATCGTGCTATCCCTAACAGAACCAAAATGCTATCCTCCAAAAAAAAGGAAGCCAATCTGATGGTCCCCTGCCATAAACAAACTCTACAACAGAAGAAAGAATCTGTTGCAAAAAAGAGAAAAATTCCATGACTGGAGGAACTCCCTGGTCAGCCTCAGTAAGAAGCAGAGATCCCTCATAAAATCCTTTAAAGCTAGTTACGAAAACAAAAATCGCCACCGATTCTAAAGACAACCACAAAGCATTCTATAGCTAAGAATCTCAATGGCAACACTCAGATCTGCTTTGAGTTACAGCACAATGGCACTAAATATACAGAACCAGCTGATATTGCCAACATCCTGGCAGATAGGTTCAGTGCTAATTTTACCCCCCTCTCACCCCCTAAAGGGCCCATCTCTATTCCGGAAGAATGCAAAGTTCCTGTAATCACAGCTGCACAGGTAAAAACCACACTCTCCAAAGCCAAGAACACAGCATCCATGGGACCTGACAACATCCCGGGATGCATTCTACACGGCACCATGTTCAATCAGCCTCACCTCAGGCTTTGTGCCCACTGAATGGCGCACAGCGATGGTTAGCCCACTCCACAAAGGAGGAGCCACCATGGGCCCAGGGAACTATCGCCCCATTAGCCTGACGAGCCTGGTCTGCAAGGACATGGAACGTATCATCATGGAACTTATAAACAAAGACATTGGTAATCTCCAAACTCTGGACATGACCCAGTTTGGGTTTGTAAAAGGCAGATAATGTCTCCTAAATCTGATAGACTTTTTTGAAGCAGTCACCAAAGCCGTAGATGAGGGTAAGGTGGTTCACACAGCCTATCTAGATCTCGCCAAGGCTTTCAACATCTTCCCCCACTCTGGAATTGTAGATAAACTCACTAAACTAGGTATAAATCCCTATGTCACATGATGGGTTGCCAAATGGCTCACTGACAGAACCCACACTGTGAAAGTAGCAGACTCCAAATCCGACTTCAGACCAGTGACAATTGGAGTACCACACGGTTCAGTCCTGGGTCCTCTCCTATTTGTTATCTACTTCTCTGAAGTACAGGCTAACACAGAAGGCCTTTGGCTAATGAAGTTTGCAGATGACTGCAAACTAGGAGCCATAATCGAAACTCCTAACGATGTGGACATCCTACAAAAGGGCCTCACCGAGACAGATGCCTGGTGTCAAAGCCATGGCCTCAAGCTCAATGCCAAAAACTGCATTGTCATCCCCTTGGGTAAAAACTCTGTACCCATGAACTACCACATAGGTGGCAGTCTACTTAATACCAAAAGTGTGATGAGACCTTGGGACACTGGTGGACGGTAGTCTCTCCTTTGATAGTCACATCGCCACAGTAGTCAGGAAATCCTTCTATGTGGCACACCTCATCACAAAAGGTTTCTCATCCAGGAAAAGAGAGGTCATTGTTCCCCTCTACGCGTCACTCAGACTAATTATAGAGTACAATGCCCCTTTTGATATGTCCCTCACAAGAGCACTACAACTGGAAAGGCTGCAGAAATAATTCACAAAGAGGATTACTGGCCTCAAACAGATGCCCTACGCAGACAGTCTCAAAAAACTCCAGCTTTACTCCATTGCATATAGTCTACTCAGAGGTGATCTCTGCCCAACATACAAAGCCTTGTCAAACCCAGAGCTGTTGGACATGCTCCACTTAAAGAAATCCCAATCCCTCCAAGCTACATGCTCTAGGGACCTAGACCTTGTCACCACAATAAACAAAACATGCTGGAGGAACGGATTCCTGTCCCAGAGACTTCCCATAGTCTGGAACAAACTACCTATTAAAAAAGCTCCTCATTAGCACTCAAAGAAAAATCTTGATGATTGGATAGGAAATTCACCCCGGGAATCACTCCTGTGGCTCTGCGCGACAAGGGCACAGGAAAATAATTTTCTTGGGTGGCAAAAGCTAGGGTACCTTTTTTGGCTAGGTTTATATAGGCTCTAGGGCCAATAGCCTAGTACCTACCTATGAACGTATGGACCTATAATCTTGAAATGTGGAGGGATGTAATTGTTTTATGACTTCCAGCATCTGACAAAGATCTGAGGTGTATGTATTTTTACAAGTAGATGCTAAATGCTGCCAACTTCTAGCAATGGGGGTTTTGGCCTGGGAACTCAAAGTCAGATGACCAGAAACTGTGTCATTCTGCAAGCTATCCCAGCAGTAATATTTTAGATATTAATGTGAGAAGTCTCTTAGTGAGACGGAGCATTCTGTATTTGGTCTTGGACCTGACAAGATCCACTCACCACATCTGCCTTGCTCGAATGAACTAAGTTTCTAGGGAACAGTATAAGTCTCTTAGATACAGTCCGGAATATAATGAAGTTTAGTTTAGATGTTTTTCTTTATTTGTGTGAGCCTGTACTGCAATGTTATTTTAAATATTTCCTGTAGTTTTGAACTCTGATGTCATCGTGAATATATATTTAGCATTGTCTTGCACTTTTATTATTTATTATTAAATATATTTAAACCTTTCATTGTGGCTGATACGTGTGGAGATATTAAAGTTTTGAGAGCACTTGCATATTTATTTGGTGACACTGTGTGGGCCTCTCCTGACAGCCTTTCTCTTGGTCAATCTACCATTTGTATTAGTACTAATATTACACAGTAAGATTGAACACCCTTTGTTAAGGGCCTTAAAGTAGTTGATAAGGAGTAACTGGTGGCAATGGAAACTATTTTACAGTCTGGGCAGAACGCCCACAATTTTTGGAAAGCTACAGCAAACAGCCTGAGGCTTACAACCCTACCAGCAAGATACCAACATATAATGAACTTAAAAGTCAACAAACGTACATTTTACAGATGTACTTTAAAACACTGAGGTACACAAACGGCAAACAGTAAATATCAATCCCGAAAAAATGAAAGCCAAACACAACAAAACAAAACACTTTTTTGCAGGGGGAAAGCCTCCATTGCTAATTATATATACAAACTCCAAGAATGCTCTGCAGTGGGGAAAGGTCAAATTCCCTGATCCCCACTGTAAACAATCTTGCACAGACTTAACACTGGTAGAAGTGATCAAGTGACTTTCAATGACTTCTCCTGATGTTAAACACATTGGAGATTACGAAAGATTATATTATGGAGTTCTCTCATATATATTTTATATACATATTCATACATATATATATATATATATATATATATATATATATATATATATATATATATACACACACACACACACATATATACACACAAAACAGAGAGACGAGCAAATAAAGTTATCCTAGTTTAAGATCACGTTTTAGAGCAGCTATGGCAGAATTTCTGTTAAGGCCCTAATCTCACCTCTAGGAGATGTGGGGAGCACCTGCACCTCTGTGGGAGCTCTTACCCCTTCCCAGGACATATGTTCATTCTGAAACATACATCCCTAGTGGCCATCATCATTGGCTTGTGAATGCAAAGACCACATATCTCTGCTTATGACCCTTCTTGTCACTAGAGCCTCCTCTTGCATCAGAGAAATTTGGACACTGGGAATCAACAACTCCCTCTCCTTTGAATGGATGACTCTTAAATAGCTCCTTTCCAGTCCTCCCACTCTTCAATGCGTTTGTTTCCGACATATTTGTGGGATAAGAAAACTGAGTAAACCTTTGCTGAACATGCATTCATAGTTGTGGAATGGAAAATTTGGGAAAGAATCAAGGGAAAGACTTGGAAAGGGTGATCAAGTGTGCTGAAAGTATGTAGTTGTGGTTAAGTGAAACAAAGGCAATGTACTGCATCTGGGTCAAAAGAACCCTGGTGTGACGTGTCAGATGGGCCAAAAGACTTCGGAAAAGATTCAGGGGGCAATGCTGATCACACCTGGGTTGGATCATGAGAAGCAGGGTGAAAGGGCAAGACAAACAAAAGCTTGTTGTTTTGGAATACTACCTGATTTTCATGATTTTTGGGGGAATTACTGTGACTGAGCTCATCAATGACGTTTTAAGACCACTAGTTTCTCTGTAGTTTTGCACATGCACGCTGCTGTCCTAACATTTTAAATCACAACCACTGGTGTTCTCTATTATCACCGTGCAAACATCTAATATACTTATTCTTTAACATACAATGTTGCTCTAACTGTTATACAATTACTTATCAAATTTTATTCTAGTGATAACTGAGATTTAAAAAACATATTTTAGTAGTTAACTATTTTTCCAGCTGTGTGTGTGATGTTTAACACTGATTATTGAATTAAACAATGTTAGCAATATAAAGTGATATTAAACAAATAAATATATAAAATTATTATTTGCAATTAATATGTCTGTAATAGAGAACACTGGACTACATAAATATTTAAAATTGTCACTAGAATAAAACTGCACAGCTTTCAGAAACTAAATCAATTCCTATACTTAATTCAATATTACTCCCCTTCCAGAAAAACAGCTATTAGACGGTGCTTATGACTTCAAATGGCGATAATGGAGTATAGTGGACTGAACATAACCTACGTTCGTATTCATAGATGCAAGTTATGCTCAAGTCCAGTGTTCTCCATTATCACCCAATTTTTATCTGCCCTGTTACCATATAATTATGCTAATACCAGTTACCACTTTCATCTTCCTAGCCACCACTCAGCTTCTGACGAATACTATAGATTAACTAAAGTACTTACGCCACTATTAACCCATAAAATTCTAAACAACATATCTTGCTCAGATTATGTCTGTGCACTCCTTTAGAAAAAAATTATCATTATAAGTTTACAGTAGCAGTACTATCAGGATACACCTAACCAAATCTGTCATAATATCGGTTTCCTTTAAACTTTAGTGTCTCCCAGCATATCTAACACTGTAGTCACTATTAATTTGAATTTTGACACTTGAAATCCAATTCCTCCTAATACTTGAGCAATCAACCCAGCTAACAATCATTCAGCTCTCTCTCTCTCTGTACACTTGGGGAACCCTCTCCAAAATCCAACCAAATCCACAACAAAACCCATTCTCTACTCCCAGTGCAACAATACCATAAAATATACCAGAGGTTGAGTACATCTGGCAATGATAAAGGAAAAAAAACATTTCCCTTGCATTTATTATCAAATCCAAGCATCACTTAGTCTTACTTACTGTCTTACAAGTTGCATCCAACTCCAAAAGTGATTATGCAAACAGCTACCTCTACCCATGGAGTTTTCAAGGCAAAGGGGGAAACAGAAATAGGTTGCCAAGTCTTTCCTCTGTATCAAAAACACACACACTCACACCTATGGGTAATTTAGAGTCCTCAATGTACTTTAAAGCATGTCTTTGGACTATGGGAGAAAACCAGAGCACCCAGAAAACCCATGTGAACACCGGAAGGAAATGCAGACTGCATACAAAATGAAGCCAGCTGAGAGCCAGAGAAACTTTTGCTGTGAGGCAGCAACTCAATACAGCCACAACTTATCAGACTGACAAGGCAAGCATGCTGTATTTGGTCCTTAATAAAAAGATCATACATACTAGCTCTAGGTTGCACACACCTTAGGAGATAGGAGAGGAAAGAGCTCTTAAAAATTTTTTTTTGAAACTGATGCACTGTGGCTTCACTGTATCATTAGATTTCCAGTGTAGTCAACTCTACTGCATATCCAACAGAAAGAGAAGTAAATGTTAAACCATGCTACAGTGACTACCATTAAACGACTCCAAAGAAATATTGACGTGAGACTAACAGACTATGAAAATATTTGACCCATTCAGCTTCATTTAGGAAAGAAAAGTCACGTCAATATGTAACATACGCTTGCTTCATATACACTACTGCACCTCATAATAAGCCACCAACACACCTTCCTAGAGTTTTCAAGCATCAGAAACTTCATTGCCAATGTATTCCAACTCACTCATGCTACATTACTGATCATCGCAGTAGGTCACCATTCATTGTATATTACCAGCAAACAGGTACTGAACTGGCATCGATTCTACTTATTACTGATTTATCACTATTTCAACCAGCTTTCCCAGATATCCAACATTCAGCAACAGGAGACAATAACACAACAGCTGATCTAAAGGTTCAATAAATACACCTTTTTAAGAAAAAAGAATACAGAACAAAGGGAGTGAAATAAAGGAAGAATGGAATAGTAACAGTATAAGAGATCAACAAGGAGTAATATAAAGTGTTGAATATGTAAACAAAATGCATGGTGAGAAAAGTAAGAAATACAGAAAGTGGAACGTTAAAGTAAGAAAAGGAGAAAGAGGTGATTCTGGATGAACTGAATACAGTAATAGGACAGCGTTACCAGCAGAAGATGGATTAGGGTAAGAATTTTATAGGCATTTAAGTAGAAATAAATAATTCATTTTGGAGATATTAAAAGAATCAATATAAGGAAATCTGTAGACTAATAATTATGTCAAACACAAAAATCAGATATGCAGGGCAAAAGGAAGTGTACAGAATTAAAGGTAAGTATGTAAAAGTAATATTAATAACTGTTAAGGAAACAGTTGATAGTACAAATAAGGGTGACATGGAAACTGTAGACGTGTTCTGTAATATAATGAAAATTTTAGACAATGAACATCATGACCAAATGTAGCAGATTCTTAAGGCAGATGGGATTTGAATGAAGGTCAACATATTTTAAGATGATGTGTAAAGACGTATGTTGGCAAAAGTATTAGTAAATCGAGATTCGTCTCACTGATGGTATAAAAGGATAAAGCCCAGACTATGACCCAGATGACCAGAGTTTGATTATTGGCTTGGGCCTTGACAGCACAGGCAAGAAGGAAGGGCGAGCTTATCCTGGAAGGACAGATTGCATCAGTCATCTCTCTAGTGGGGCGATAGAGGAAGCTAGAACTCGGAGAGATGACATTAGGCTGAGGGCAGTGTGAGGGGGGGAGGCAAGGCACAGGACTGAAAGGATGTGGCAGCCCTATGGACCTGGGACAGGCACATTCTTAGAGCTGCTACCCACTGATGTGTAGAACTGGGAAAAATACTGCATGCTACAATATGATAGTGTCTGCCTGTTCCACCTCAGTCCATTTATCTGGCAATCATTACACCTTGTGAGCCTGACATGGAGAAGGAGACCCCATGAGCAGGTAACTCCCCCGTGAGGCAGACTCCCAGCATGGATTATAATGGGGAGCTGCCAAGGATGGGTCTTGTAGATGAGGGAAAACAGGGTCAGGCAGGAGCTTGAGGTCAGTAGCAGCAGCAAAAAAAAAGATAATTTTAGTTCATGAGAGAATAAGGAAAAAGAGGTGGTAGGGGTGGCAGAAACATTTTTAGGTCTGTAGGCTTAGTACTGAATAAAGAAAAATGCATAGGCTATGGGGATGTACTGAAGCTGGGTGACATTTATTTTGAAAGGAATGATACTCAAGTACTAGGGGCAGCATTTGAAGGTATGCAATTTATTAAACATGGAGAGGGAAAGGACAAAGAAATGAGAGAGAAGAGTACTGGTATGGAGGACTTTTGGGTTGGCCTTTTTAAGGAAATGTAATTAATTCACTCAGTTTGATCTGATGGATGGGGGAATCCCTCAAAAAGGTGACAAGAGACTCTCACTGCCATCAGTAACTTATCTAATGGGAATATTTATGTTTCCTACTGTAAGACAGGAGTTATACGAAATTGTTTTGGGAGAGTCAAGCTGAACCTGATAAAGAAAGGGATACTGTATAATAAAAAAGAGAAAGAGGATCTAGGGTTAATAAATTTAGTATTAACATTTGTCTTCTTTATATATGGCATTGAGTATTAGGAAAGTGAGTATGATACGAAAACTTTGTGGAAGTATGAATTCTGGAAAATATTAGGAAATGGAAACAGCTGATTGCAGTAGGAGAGGAAGGTAAAAGTAATGTTTATTTTGGAAAACGTTATGGAAGGTTTACATGAAGAAAAAAAAGAATGACACAATGGTATGAAAAAATGACGGAACAGTATTATGTTAACCCTTCATTATGACTAAATGAGGAGACAAGGAAGCGATAAAGAAAAGAAAGGAAACGTTGGAATACATGTGAGAAAGTAAATACATTTCTTATGAAGAGTTGTGCTGAAGTAATGCAAGTAAAATTACCACAGATGTTCGAATAATCACTGCAGCAGTAGCCTTAGCTAAATGTGGCTGCATCCTACACAGAATACACCTTCCAAAGATTCAAGGCCACTCTCCATGGACCCAAACCATTATTTAGCTCAGGCTGAGCTGAGGAAAAAGAGTGGTTTGGGTGCCAAGCCTTCAAGATTTTCATGCCAACAGAGAGAGAGAAGGGGAGGCTAAAGTCCTGAAAAGGTCAATGTTAGGAAATCAAACAATGGTTCTCGCCCCGACAACAAAAAGCATACAAAAACAGGTGTGGTAGGACAGCAGCTACTCTAGCAGTGATCATTCAAACATCTATTATTATGGTAAGTTTAATCATTACAAGCATTGCTGCAATAGCCTAAGCAATATAGGTAGATTACTATAACTTAGACTAACTAGGAGGAAGAAGGATGAGGGTCCAGTAACTCCTGGAGAATGGTCCTAGCAAAGCCTGTCTTACACCTGCAGAAGGCATATAATTTACACTGCTTTGTAAAAGTATGCACAGAGGACCAAGTTGCTGCCTCTATTAACTAACCTTTTTCCAAGAGGCAAAACAGGAAGCCAAGACCCTGTCAGAATGAGCCTAAATGAAGGGGAGGAGGAAGGACGCTTCTATCACCCCTGAGAGAGCAGATTCTGAATGTCAGGAAAGGAAAGAAGAGTTTGATTTGGCAGATGGGGAAGAGACTCCCACTGCCATCTGTAACTCTGATGTATTACTTTCAGAACCCATCTGTCTGAAACTATCTGTTGACAAAGAGAAACTGAGGTTTAGACTTTCTGGAAGTATTAAGGGTTTGCAAGGGTGGGAATGGGGAGGGGAGTCTTGTAAATAGTTATTCAGTCTTATTAGACGGTCCTTTCTTCTTGGGGGTGGAGGTTCTCTTTTTTATCTTTTGCAAACTCCATGCTTTTAAATGTTTGTTTATTTTGCTTTTTGAAAAAGGTTGAATGTGTAAACATTAAACCTCTTGGTAAATTTGTTGAAGGATGGCTGAAAAACTGAAGAAATTCCTTGAAATAGGTTACCTCTCTCATCACATTTTATAATGAGATTACAGCAGATGGTGCAAAAGCTAACTCTCTGTCTAAGGGAGAATTCAAAATTTCAGCTTTGACATCCTCTGAAAGGTTCTGAGTACGCAACCAAACATGCCTTCTCATGACAGGTCCTGTGGCAGCAGCACTGGAAGAGGCATCATAAAATCAAAAACAAATTTCAAACAATGGGTAGCCACTTGAGACACAAGCAATAAGGCTACAGATGGAAGATTTTTCCTCAGAAGAGGAAACAGATACCACAATATTCTTCATCTTCTCAAAAGAGGCCAGCATAAATTTAACATATCAGCTTGACAGTTCAGAATTCCAAACATACATGGTGCAGAAGAAAAAAAGTTTCCCCTAAATCTATCAAATGTTTTCTTGTCCTTATCAGAAGGTGAGTGACTCATATTAAACAGATGTTTAGCAGAAGCTGGGTACATTAAAGCATTAGCTGCAAGGTTTGATCTGATTAGTATACACAATTTATAAGATTGAGTATCTTTACACAAATCTCTCTGCTTTCATAGAGGTAGCAGGTTGTCTGTCAGGCAAGTTACAGCTTGTGACAAAAACTTCCTCAAACACTGAAAGAACAGAGGAACTACAGTAGGTTCAGGAAAAGCCAGTTGCAAAAAATAACATTTTTTTTTCAAGGACAGTGAAAGGTCATTATGTTCCTACTGAAACAACTGATTCATTCTGGAAATATTTTCAGGAATAGAAAATCCTACAAATGGAGTGGCAGAGGCCACACACTCAGAATCTGAATCAGAAACCTGTAGAGATAAAACAGAATTTGTCCTTTCACCACCATTTTGTGGTTCAACCTCTTAAATCTCCTCAGAAAATGACAAATCCCTTTTTCGCTTAACAGAAACATCTAAATCTGAAGGGTAAGGCATGAGAATGAAGCTCTGAGCTATGCCCAGTAAATCACTCTTGTCCAATGTAACTGTAATAGGACACATATGCATGTAATGCGCCTTCCTGTTGAAGGGAAGTTCTAAAGAAGCTGACCTATTTTTGCCAGGCAACACCGCCCCCCCCCCCAGAAACAGGTAATCCATTTTGGCTAGGCAGACAAATTTTGTGATCCTTCTCTCAGGACCAACAAGAGCAGAGTGATTCTCCCTTGTCACAAAGGGCACTACAACACCTGCAACTACAACACATCTAACCCCCAGTCCATAGTGGCTGTGGTGACTATACCAGAGGGAGCCAAGGTACAAGACGAATAGTCTGGTCTTTGGTGCAGGCTGGAGAAGTTGTTTGACCGCAACTGAGCTACAAAATATAAGTATCTTTTGATTATTTTAACAGATTACTGTTTTTATAATTTAATATATATAAAGCACTTTGTCTATTCAGAATCTTCAGAAATCTTTATCTGTTTAAAAACTTTCAGAATCTGTAGTGCTTATTGTCTTAGGCTATTTTGTCCCAGCCTCCCTCCCTGTTGGTGTCTTGCTCTTATACTTGGTGGCTTTGCAGTTGCCCGCCCCTACTGTGACACACCTCCCAGTCTAGTGTCATTAGCTCATTCTTCTTAATACAGAGAGAACATTTGATAAGGCCTTCTGTTCCTCCTTTTTACCTTTTCAAAAAGTAAAACAAAACTTTTTTTCTTTTTCGCCTGAACCTTCTTGTGTTCTGACTGTCCTTCTCAAACATATTGGAAATATACAGTATATTTCAGAGCATTTGCTATAACTGTATTTGCTATAACTGATTTAAGTATTTTTTTCTGGCTTTTTGAATATTTACTGCTTAGCGACTGCATCTTAGCCTGTTTATACAGCTCTGCATTCTATTTAAACTGTTTTTGTGTTGATTAACTGTTTTGCACTCTTAAAAGTTATCTGTTGCTTAATTTTACCTGTAGGCTAACACACTCAAGTGTGCTAGCCACTTAAAAGCATTTATAGCATTTACTGTCTGTTTTTTTCCTTGTCTCTGTAAAAAAAAAAAAAAAAAAAAAAAATCTCTTGTTTTCCCACCTTACTGAACTAGAGTAGTCCAGTTTCAGAGTTGCTGATCCCTGGGCTTTGTTTTTAGTTCCTGTTACTGATCCATTGCCTTATTAGGAAGGAGGGAAGTTTCTTTGCTTACCAGTGGGAGTGGGAAGCACTGAGCAGCCTTTTGTCCGAATTGGTGAAGTTTCAGCCAGAAACTAGTAGTCTATTGGTGACTTTCGGCCAATTCCTAGCTCCTTTCAGCCCCCTGCTATAAGACACGCTAAACACGCGTTTTCCAGCTTGTACCAACTCTGCACAGATCCTCGTGGTGGCCTGCAGAGTGATCCAAGCAGCAGAGAGCTAAAAGAGTGACTTTCTACCAGATATAAGTATTTTTTGTGGCTTTCCCACTGTTATTAAGCTAGCGACTGCATTTCGCCTGTTTTACTGCTACTTTAAGTGATTTCTGCATTTTACACTGTTTATTGCACTTTAAGTTACTAATTGTTGCAAATTGTTTCTGTAGGCTACACACTAAAGTGCGCTAGCCGATTTACAGCATTTATAGCATTTACTGTCTGTTTTTTTCCTTATCTCTGTAATAAAACAAAAAATCTCTTGTTTTCCCACTTTACTGAACTAGAGTAGTCCAGTTTCAGAGTTGCTGATCCCTGGGCTTTGTTTTAGTTCCTGTTACTGATCCATTGCCTTATTAGGAAGGAGGGAAGTTTCTTTGCTTACCAGTGGGAGTGGGAAGCACTGAGCGCCTTTTGTCCGATTTGGTGAAGTTTCAGCCAGAAACTAGTAGTCCATTGGTCGCTTTGGGCCAATTCCTAGCTCCCTTCAGCCCCTGCTATAAAACACGCTAAACTGTACTGCTGATCTAACCAGCATATCCTATAACTGAAAAGTTCATCTCTACTTGATTCCCAAGTAGACTAATCTCTATCTGTAAAGCCTAGCACTTACTCCTACAGTACTTGCACCTTGATACAGCACTCTTATTATAGATAGTACCCCACCAGCCTAAAACCCACTTCCCCGAGTCCTTTGAAAGTTCTTTATCTACTACTTCTAGTATGTCGAGGATCAGTTGCTAGTGTCCTCTCCAGCTCAACTGGTGAACCTGGGAATATTGAGGCAATGTTACAATTGCCTCATGTACACAGACAATCCTCTCCTTCTCCCACAAAACACAAATACATGCGAGAGATGCAACTATATGGCCAAACTGGAGGCTGAGCTCTCTCAACATAGGACTGGCAAGACCAGACAGGAGGAGAAGGTAACCACACACAATACATACCCAGTCACACATGGTACCATCACAACTTCAAATCATACACATACTCACACAAAGACATACTGAGGCTCTGATCAAAAATTTACCAAAACAGCAGAGGCCACCAAAGCAGACACCCAAACAACTACCACCTCACGACCCAACACATGCAACACATAGACCACACAGTCAGAGTGTCAAACAGTCACAGCCCTTAAGGCCAAACAAAATGCCAGACACACTTGTCATTGGTGATTCCATAGTCAGACACACTGACGCCCCGCTCACCAGACTGAGTAAGGAGAAGGTCACAGTAAGCTGCCTGTCGGGCGCTAGAATCCGCCACATAACGCAAGCACTCAGGTCTCTCAACAGCAGGTAGAAGTACGACTCAGTCATTGTCCACGCTGGTGTCAACGACCTGAGACGTACCTCCTTGGACTACATGAAAAGGGACGTCGAGGAGCTCTCTGATTATGTAGCCCAGGCAGGTATGACCCTGACCTTAAGCAGTATCCTACCTTCACCTAGAATGATGCCACAATACAGTGATAAGATGATCAGCTTTAATAATTGGCTTAAATTCTGGTGTCATTCAAAGGGGATCAAATGTCTGTCTGCCTGGGATGACATGCTGGACAAGCGACGCTGCTTCGCAAGGGAAGGCTTGCACGTGTCACGCCTGGGCTGCCGGATAGTGGCAATGGCTGTAGCCACCCCCATAGTGCCTTTTTAGGCAAGGCTCAAATTCTAAACCTACCACCCTAGAACACCAAAAGGAAAAAAACTAAGGGTAATGCTGCTCAATGCCAGAAGTCTCAATCTCAAGATGCACGCACTCGAGGCCCTTCTCAATATGGAGAACATCGATGTCTGTGCTGTGACAGAAACCTGGTTCAAGGCTCCTGAGAGCACCCCAGCACTAACAGGTTTCACCTCATATCATGCCCGCCCCAAAATCCGGACAACACCAAGAAAGGAGGGGTGTCCATATTTATAAAGGACACCCACACCTCAAGGTTGGTGGCAACGCACGATGCATCGGAGACCATCCAGGTGCAATTAACCATAGGCAAGACTGCTCTGCAATTTGTAGCATGTTACAGGCCACCCTCTCAAACTCAGGAACCTCACATGGCCTTCCTGAAAACATTGGAGGGGATAAATGTATCTCCAAACACCATCATACTAGGTGACTTCAACTACCCTAATATAGACTGGGAACACTACTCAAGCCCGAACACTCTAACCCAAAGATTCCTGGAGTTCATAAACTCAAATGCCATGGAACAACTAGTCACCATCCCCACAAGAGGTGAAAACATACTTGATCTCATCATCACGAACATGGGATCAAAATGTTCAACACCGGAAGTATACCCCTCACTGGTGAGATCAGATCATAAACTAATCTCGCTGGAGGTCCTCATCCCGCCCCCACCACCTGAAACAAAAAAGACCACAGTGAAAAACTTCTCAAAAGCCGATTTCACACTTCTAAAAACTAGTGTGGTCTCCTTTAAGGCCCCTGAGCCAGTGGTAAACATTACTCAAACCGCTGAATCACTTACAAATGCCTTCTACCAGCACCTACAGGACTGCATGGATCAGGCAATCCCAAACAAAACTAAGACTCTCTGTACCAAAGGCAAGCGTCCAGTCTGGTGGACCCCAGCCATAAACAAGCTCCACAACAAAAGGAGGAAGCTACTACAAGATAGAGCAAAATCCTTGAAAGGTAAGACACCTTTGATCATTATAAGTAAAAAACTAAGAGCTCTCATAAAATCATCAAAGGCAAATTTTGAGAGAAAAATCGCCAAGGACTCTAAAGACAATCATAAGGCCTTCTTTAGCTATGTTAGAAACCTAGGAGGAAACTCCCAGATATGCTCAGAATTAGTTCAAAATGATGTGAAAATTACTGAACCTACACACATTGCTAACATACTGGCTGACAGGTTCAGTGCAAACTTCTCCCCCTCCCCAAAAGGAGAGATATCTATTCCAGAGGATTGTAGCCCCCAAACATCTCCAACGCCCAGGTGAGAACTGCCCTCACTAAGGCAAAAACACAGCATCCATGGGACCGGATGGTGTCCCCGGCTGTGTGCTTCATGAACTCAACGAGGAATTAAACCCACAGTTAGGACAGCTGTTTAATCTTAGCCTCACCTCAGGATACGCACTCCAAGGAGTGGCGCATGGCGACTGTGGTCCCACTTCATAAGGGCGGTGCCTCCACAGACCCTGGAAATTACCGCCCATTAGCTTGACAAGCCTTATCTGCAAAGCCATGGAGAGGATCATAATGGAACTCATAAATAAAGACATAGGAACTTGCAGACTTTGGATCCAACCCAGTTTGGCTTTGTCAAAGGCAGATCCTGCCTCTTAAACTTGGTTGACTTTTTCGAGACAGTCACCAAGGCCATTGATGAGGGAAAGGCAGTCCATACAGCCTACCTCGACCTGGCAAAGGCCTTCACACAATACCCCACTCAGGTATCATCGAAAAACTCATCAGCTTGAATGTAAACCCATACATCACAAGATGGGTTGCAAACTGGCTAAGCGACAGAACCCACAGGGTCAGAGTTGCTGGAGCCATGTCAGACTCAAAGCCTGTCACAAGTGGTGTCCCACAGGGCTCAGTCCTGGGTCCACTCTTGTTCGGCATCTACTTTTCTGAAGTACAAGCAAACACAGGAGGGTTATGGCTGACAAAGTTTGCAGATGACTGCAAACTGGGCGCCATAGTCGAAAACAAATCTGACACAGATATCCTCCAGAAGGGCCTCACAGAAACGGATAACTGGTGCCAGAGCCATGGCCTGAAGTTAAACGCCAAAAAATGCATAGTCATACCCTTTGGGAAAAACAAGGTTACCCCTAGCTACAATATAGGTGACAATCCATTGAGCACAGAAAAAGTCATCAAGGATCTGGGGACCCAAGTTGACAGTAGTCTTTCGTTTGACACTCATGTTGCTAAAGTAGTTAGGAAAACCTTCTATATCGCCCACCTGATCATGAAGGGATTCACATCTAGATCAAGGGAGGTCATCGTCCCCCTGTACTCATCACTCATTAGACCTATGATTGAGTACAATGCCCGCTCGAATGTATCTGACCAGACACCTGATGCAGCTTGAAAGGCCCCAAAAGTTCCTCACCAAAAGGATAAAGGGTCTCAAAAATATGTCTTATGCTGCCCGACTGAAAGAACTCCAACTTTATTCAGTCTCATACCGCTTGCTCAGAGGTGACCTGTGCCTGACATATAAGGCCATGTCAAACCCAGATTTGATGAATATGCTTCACCTCAAAAATCTAGATCCCTCAGAACCACAAGGGCGGAGACTTAAACCTTGACACGGTTATAAATAGAACGTGCTGGAGGGACAGATTCATCACCCAGAGACTCCCTATGCTGTGGAACAAAATCCCGGTACATGTGAGGCAGAGCACCTCGCTGGCCTTGTTCAATAGGAATCTTGACCAATGGATGGGAGATCGCAGATATACCCCAGGGATTACTTCAGTGTCACTGCTTGACAGAGGCACAGAAAAATGATAGGCATAGTTTTTATTCAAACTAAAGGGGTGGCGAAAGCCACATAACTATGGGCTAGGCTTATAAATGCCCTTGGGCAGATAGCCTAGTATGAACCTATGAAAAAACAGAAATGGCCACATCAGTTACCCATTGTGGTTGAGGCACTTTAGCAGCCTGCTCTGGTGGCAAAAACTGTTTAAGTTTCTTTTTGTGGTTAATAGAAAGGCCCTACAAACCGCAAACTAGTAAAGCTAAAAAGGTGCTTGATGCAATTAACCCACCCCCAAAAGTAAAACAACTTTTACCTCAGAATAAAAAGTTTTAAATCAGTTTTAATAATTTTTTTCTACAAAAGGAAAAAGTACTGCTCCTGTTTATTAAAAGTCATATGCCAGACAATTGAAAAAAACTTTTTCCTAGTTTAAAATTTTCAGAGAAAAAAAGTTTGGTTTTGGTCATAAAAAGAGTGAAGGCATTTTCTCCCTGAAAGGAACTTAGCTGCCCGGAGATGAAAAGCTTCCAAGGGAAGTGCTGTTTAGCAGTAGGAAAGCTCTGAAGGGCTTGGCTCCCAAATCATTCTTTTTCTTCAGCTCCGTTTGGGCTTAACAGTTTGGGCATGTCGAAGGTGCCCTTGAAACTTTGGAAACTGGCTACCTAATGTGTCCTGTGCAAGATGCAACTCAAAGCTAAGACTACTGCAGTAGTGATCATAATGATGAACATCTTGCCTGTTAAAGGACTAATGATGTATAAACAGCTGCAAAGTTAAGTATCAAAACAAATCAAGCTTGTGGAGACAAAAGTTGTTGAACATTTTTATATTTCGTGGCAGGACAAAAAGGTACGTAATGCTACAAAAGTAATGTGAAAAAAGAAGGGGACAAAAGAAACTTAAGTTGGATGTGATCTTCTATAGGGCTTATGAGGGTGTGAAAAGTGAAAAAGTTGATGAAATGGATACATTTTTTTCACATGAACAGCATACGTGGAAAGCAAGATGTAAAGATTAAGAAATTGGATTTGAATATGATTGTAGCAAAGATTAATATTTTTTATAGAAAGAGGTGAATGGATAAAAATGCTTTGCGTGAAAATGTAAAATAATGTATACATATTGTTTTTAAAAATGTAAAATAATGTTGTATAAACATGTTTTTAATAAAGTATCCCTAAAACACTCCCTTATTCTTTTTGATAACTGCGATGGAATCTTTTAAACTGAGCTAGCACCAAATCAGGCAGTTGGGACTTTGGCTTAACATCTCATCTCAAGGGCAGCACCCATATCTCTCAGCTGTCCAGATTGTTGCAGAATGTCCATATTTTTGCCTTACATTTTTGGACAGTTTCTCATAAAATTGTGTTTTTCTGGCAAATTATTGGTAAATCATGGAGGACTGAAGTCTGAAAATAATGACAGACATTTCAGTTTCACACTTCATACCCTTCAGAAAATTCATGTTAATGCAAAAACCTGTTATCAACTTTCCAAGTCTGTAAAAGCAATACTTAAAAACTGTCCCTATTTCTGTGCCTTTATCCACCATTAGTTATGGTTTTGTCTAATTTTCTTGCTTTAAGAGGTCGAGATATATGGCACCACCCCACCCCCAAGGTGCACTTTGGTGTCAGGAAAACAGGAAAAGAACAAGAACGAGAGAAAAAAAGAGAAGAAAATAAGAGTGAACACGAAGCTTAAAGAATATAATACCTAGACTTAGTCAAAGACTGAAACATTTCCATGTATTCACTTGAGCGGCTTTTCAGCAATTTTTTTTTTTTTTTTTACATTACAGTTCATTTCATTGCAGTTCCTTGAATTGTGCAAGCTAGCAGTGCAATTCAAGTATCTTTTTCTACTTTCCCTCACTGTAATGTGGCTATGGATTTGGTATATAAATTAGGAAGGTGTATATGATGGAGGCCTTGCCTCTGCATAAAAAGATGTCTTTCCAGTTATACTTTTTGATCCTGAAAAATCAATCAAGTGTGACTTTCTGACTGTCTTGACTGCTCATAGGGACACTGTGTATATATATTGCCATGCTGGTTGCAGAGAGGATTACAAGGCAACGATCAACAGCCAAAATGTGGTGGTCCTACCGTACAGGTAAGCATGGCACAGCAAATAATTCATCAGCCACGTGATCCCTTGCTTACAGCAAAATTCTGCATCAGATCTTGTTTTTTTTTCATCTGTAACCTGACATTCTCAAAAGTCATACTGTTTAATGCCTGTGTACCTGGTTCAACTAAATTATTTTCAGCACTGAGCTGGTTTGTTGTTTTTCTGAGAAAGTAATACATCCAAATACAGCACTACTTTTGTTAAACTGAAACAGTTTGTAGAATTATGCTTTGCCAGAGTCTAACACACCAGAAATTCTGTCTCCACCCCACTTTAAAAATATTTATCAGAAACAATAAAATTCAGTATTTGCTGTTGAGGAAAACATTCGGCATACTCCCTCTGCAACCACTTACTAAATATTATGAACTATGAGGACTGTTAGAAGTTACAGAAACTGATAACTCCAACTAATAGCTTCAATAATGAAAACTTATTTTTCATAATATTGAGACTTAATGGCTTTCAATGCGTCTGTGACCAACAAATTCTTAGGTGATGTATACACTGGTTATCACAGTTATACTATCCATTTTTTTATGAATACTTATTTGCATTATCCCTTTCACACTGTTAATGCTTGTCAAACGTACCACTAGAATGCAGTTTTACATTACTTCAGAATACTTCTCAGTCTCCACTTAGAGCAGGTAAACCAGAAATCGACATCAGTCATTCACACATCTGAATACTACAGTTATAAATTTTCCATTTATCAAACACACTCATACGTAACACGAACTGGATTCAAGTAAAATGCTTTCTACAGATATGTCCAAGCCTTTAACTACAATGAGAAAGCAAATTTATCTGTTAAAAAGAATAAAAAAATTAAATTTGTGTAATATCTTTTTATGACATGAGAAAAATGTTTACGCTAACCAACCAGTGAAAGTAAACCAAAGATATTGCAGTCATGTCTTAAGTTACTCCATAAATTAAAACAGATACATAACTCTGATAAAGAACTGGTACATGTTATGCGGATTTATGAAGTTCTCCAAAGGGCATACAGTACTTAAGAGACAGCTATGCAGTTTCACAGCCAAAGGAGTTATAATCAGAATTTTCAGCAATGCATTGCTCTGACCAATTCAATCTTTATTTCTTCACTAATTAAAACATCATTAGTAGGCATACTAGTGTTTACAGTAATATGTTTGCAAAGACACAGAGCAAATTGGATCTGCACCTTCCTGTGCATACAGCCATAATTAAAAATACAGATGACACCCCACAGTCATCTTCTATATTCTCAGATGCCTTTATGATGCTGAAGACTTGACATGTATGTGGTAATAAAATTGGGAATCATCCAACACACATTAAGACTAAACAGAGTCAACTTTCACATAATATCTCACTATAACTCACTACCTTATTACATTGCTGTTACTGGATACCTTAGGAAAGACAAGGGTGTACCCACCTTCTTTGCAGACAGCGCTAGCTTCTTGGCTGGAGGCGGTGACATAGTGCTTGGAGACTCTGATATGATATTCGAAAGGACCTGATTTTTTAATTTAACCATTTTCAGTTCATCTGTCTTGCACCTTTCTACCTTTTTACTTGCAGAAAGTGGTGGTTCTGATTCAGATTCTGTTGAAGAGTCACTAGAACCCCTTAAAGTCTGAAGGCCACTGTCAATACTGCCCTTTCTGCCTCCAAGTGGGCTGCCAAGTTCTTTCCTTAGATGTCCAGTTTCACTGTCAGGTCCTCGTCTTTGGTCCTGCCCAGTGGCAGTACATTCAAGCAGGGTCTTAGATGAGGTAGACGCAACAAAGTCATTACCCTCCCAAGAAGCAGATTTTCCAATCTCAGGCTTAGCACCAACAGAACTACTAACGGTAAAACCCTGAGCAACTTTTGACCGCATCGTATGCACTGGCGTTTTTGCCTTTGTGACAGTCTGGTCAGCAGGGTCTGATGACAGAAGTGGTTTGGTAGGGAGCACTGGTGATGTCATAGACTGTCTAGGCAGTTGATTACCATTTGCTACTAGCTTGGGAGAATGAGGAGTAACTATCCTGGAAACAGGAATGCCGATTTCATCATCAGTTTGCAGCTTTTTTAGCTGTGGTGATTCCAGCTTCTAAAAACATTAAAAAGAAAGACCACACTATTAAGTATACATGTGAATCAAACCATAGACATAAATATTACACATCAGGCTGCATATGATAATGGTACATTTATGTATGTATTTACAACAA
This sequence comes from Protopterus annectens, assembly GCF_019279795.1. Lineage (NCBI taxonomy): Eukaryota > Metazoa > Chordata > Ceratodontiformes > Protopteridae > Protopterus > Protopterus annectens. The sequence goes on along the minus strand of NC_056733.1, from coordinate 121,406,039 downwards.
AACAAATTTAAATTAAGCTGCACCAATACCAATTTTACAATAAAGGGAAAACAGAAATTAGACAAGTTTGCTCAGGGATTTCATTCATAGAAGGGGAACATTTAAAGACATAAGTGAGAAAGACAGTTTACCACTTCACTTTACCCAATGCAATAATGCATTTTTCAAGCAATGATCAATATCAGCAATGAGACACAGTGCTACAGCTGTAGACATAATAAATAAAAGTTTTATTTTTCTTTTAATTTTCTTTTTTTTTTTTTAAGTGGGCTAGTCAAACTACACACGGCTTCTTTTTGAGGGTATCGCCTACTTTTTGCTGGATTGACTCACACTTGCAGGTTGAATATGAATAGCAACTGTAAGTTGTGAATCTGCCAGTCTTTATATGTATGATGTCATACTGTAACCCAGAGGGCATACACATGACAGGACAAGACAGCTGACCAGACAAACGACAGCAGGAGTCTGGAGGTAAATGAACCTATCTCAAGACTGGAAGATTGAGGAAAAAAGATGAAAAAAATAGATACTGAGGGGTGGTCACCAAATATGGTTAAGTCAGACAGGCTGACAAAAACAGATGGTAAAACCATGGGGTAACTCTGTGGACTGATATGGTAAAAGGTTACAGACTATGGGGGATTACACTGGTATGGTGGGAATTTATAACACTGATACAAATGGATTTGCAGCACTATATAGGAATGTGGCAAGATTAACATATTTATAATGGTTAGAAGAAAAATAGAAGTTATGTTCTTACCATAACGTTCCATGTTAGTTGTCTTCTTCTCGCCTTCTTCTTGCTGGATGGGTTCGGAGCCGACCTCCCGACTGCCACCCACTCTAAAGCTCGAGAGTTGGTTCCACCGCCCTTATATCCCACAATGCTAGGCGAGTTACCTCAGATCTCAAGCTAACCCCAGCTTATAATAGTAACAGAATAACTGTAAAACAGAGTCCACCTCTAACAACAGGAAGAAGAAGGGTGACCTACATCCTGACTCCAGAAAATATGCCCAACAGCATATGTCTTAAGAAAGAGGTGGTAGAAAGAGAGGTCACGATCACAACTCCTCTAGGTCTGTCCAGGCCAAAGAACATAACTTCTATATGTTGTTGTCTATCTCATTCTTGCTGGATGGGACCGCACCTTGTCCCGGTGGCCTAACAGAACAGACTCCTGAGAACAGTGGAACCAAAATTAGCTCTATGCCTAGAAGCTAAATCCAACTTATAATGGGAAATAAAAGTGTGAGGAGTAGCCCAAGTAGCCGCTGCACAAATGGTGTCAATAGGCAGTCTGTCTTGGAAGGCTAGAGAAGTAGCCAAAGCTCTGGTGGAATGGGCTTTACGTTTATTAGGCAGTTTTGGTGTCTAATCTCATAAACAAGGGTAATCAGAGATGTTAGCCATCTGGATAAAGATACCTTTGAAACTGAAGTCCCTTTCTGCTTTCGAGACAAACAGCTGATCAGATTTTCTGAATAGTTTCGCCCTGTCCAAGTAGTACCTTAATTGACGATGAACATCCAGGTAGTGTAATTTTTGTTCAGACCTATTTGAATACTAAAGACAGGCAGGTCAATGCATTGGTTTAGATTTGATGTTGAAACCACCTTAGGCAAAAAGGACGGTTAGTTGAAACTCTGTCCTTATGAAACACAAGGTAAGGAGAACGACAACTGAGTGCTTGAAGTTCTGAAATTCTTCTAGCTGATGTGATAGCCACCAGAAAGAGAGTTTTCCATGATAATAACTTTAAGGAACATGAAGCTGCAGGTTCGACACCCGAGAGAATCAAAGAAGCAAGAACTAAATTTAGGTCCCAAGGAGAAGGAGGATTTCTTACAGGAGGTCTGAGAAGAAAAACTCCTTTCAAAAAGGCTTTGCAGAGTTTGTGGGACATTAGGGCAGATTCAGAAATACCCACATGGAAATTAGAAATAGCTGCCAATTGAACCTTAAGAGTAGATGGAGATGAACCTGCATGGAAGAGTTCAGCTAGAAAATCAAGGACTAGTTGGATGGAAGCGTGAAAGGATCTATGTCCTTTCCTTGTGCCCAATATGAGAAGCGTTACTCAAATAAATCTTTCTAGTGGAAGATTTATGGGAAGCTATCAAAATATCTCTAACAGAGTGAGATAATTGAGGAAGCCTGGCTACGGTTGGAAGTGGAGGAACCAAGCAGTGAGGTTCAGAGAGGGAAGGGAATGAAACTGACCCGACTGATGGATCAAAAGATCTGAACTAGGTCCAGATTCCACGGTCGCCCAAAAGAAATCGATGTAGAAAGGGGAACCACACTTGTCGAGGCCAGTAAGGAGCAATGAGGATCAATGAGGCCTTCTGAGCGATAGCTTTCTGTATTACTTGAGAGATCAGTGGGAAAGGAGGAAATGCATACAGAAGTCCCCGGGCCAAACTTGGACTAGCGCCCCTGCTGGGTTGGCCTGGTAAAGGAATAGAGTGAAGTACTCTCTGCACTTGCTGTTTTGGGGAGTAGCAAAGATCGCAGCAAGGCTGACCCCACTTGAGAAATATCTCTCACTACAGAGTCTTTCAGAGACCACTCGTGAGGCATGAGAATAGCTCTGCTCAACTTGTCCGCAATGTGATTGGACTTCCATCAGAAAACGCTGAGAAGAAATCGCCCATTGCCACAGTCTGAGTGCTTCGGGTATGATCTGGTTCCACCTTGTTTGTTGATGTACCACACTACAGACATATTGTCTGTCTGGATTGCAATCGCTCCCAAGGGAAGAGAGTCTTGAAGGGCTTGCAACGCTAAAAGCACTGCTCTCATCTCCAGAACATTTATGTGCAAGTGGCATTCGATTGGTTGCCATGTGCCCTGGACTGTCCTGCCCTGATAATGCCCCCACCCGATCAGGAGGCATCCGCTGTCAGGGTAGCAACCGGAGGAGGGGGAAGAAATCGTCTCCCCAACAGGGGCTGGGGGGAAGACACCGACCACATGGGATGCGTTTTGCACGCTGATCATAATGGTGTGAGACATTGGAAGTTCCTGGTATGACCATTGAGAAAAAGCATCCACTGAAGGATCCGCATGTGGTATCTGGCCAATGGGAGGAGAGGTATGGCGCCATGATTCCCAACACCTTTAGAACTAACCTGGCCTTGGCTCTGTTGTTGTTGAGAAGAAGAGACACCAATTTTGAATGTCTGATATCCTTTGGTTCGTTAGTGTTGCAGACATGTTTACAGTATCTAAATTTGCCTATGTAGGTAATAGAAACAGACTTTTCATTTATTGAGATACCCAGTTCTTGACAGACGAAAAGTGTAATCTCTGGCCATCAAAAGGAGATGCTTGGTGGGAGCTGTGAGGAGCCAGTCGTCCAAATATGGAAACACCTGGAATCCTTGTCGTCTCAGGTGAGAAGCTACCACTGCCATGCATTTGGTAAACACCGGGGCAGTGGTGAGACCAAAGGGCAGGGCCCTGAATTGAAAATGACTGGTTCCCAGCCTGAAGCGGAGGAATCTTCTGGAGCGCCTGTTCATTTTATGTGATAGCCTGAAGGTCTATAGAGCACATCCAGTTTCCTTTTCCCAATAGGGGAAGAATGGATTGCAGCGTGACCATCCGAAATCTTGTTTTCTTGACCGATCTGTTCAAGATACTGAGATCCAAAATTGGTCTCCAGTCCCCTGTTTTCTTTGGAACTAAAAAGAACCTTGAGTAGATTCCGATCCTAGTTGGTCTGCTGGCACTGGCTGAATAGCTCTTTTGCAAGCAGTTTTGAAATTTCCAAAGCTGCTATATCCCTTTGAGCGGTGGGACATCTGGAAGGGTTTTTGACTGATTTGGAAAACGAAGAAAGGGGATAGAATAGCCTTCGAAATGATGGACTGTACCCATTTGTCTTGTGTCAAGGATAGCCAGGCTTCTGGTACAGTGACAATCTTCCCCGACTGCCTCCGAAGATGGGCAGTCGGGCAACACCTCAGGGATGCTGAAAGGGCTTATCGGAGAACGCCGATTGCCCCTCTGCCTCTAGGGCGCCTACCATTGTTGTTCCCCTCTGCCTCTGGCGGGAACCCACTCTGCGCGGCCAGGCTAAGTCCCTTGGGATTGTTTATGGAACCCTTCTGGCCTTTGGGGTAAGGCCTAGAAGGAGTAGAAACGGACTCCGACGGCAGAAAGGGTCTTGCCATCAGTCTCGCACCTAGTCAGGGTTTCTTTCACTTGTGGACCAAAAAGAGATGATCCATCAAAAGGGGAGTTCGTGAAAGACGCCTTGAAAGGTTCCGCAAAATTGCATAGCCGCATCCAGCGCTGTTCCTCCATCGGCCGCATAAGAGAGGAGGCGCATGGAGGAGTTGGAAATAGAATTGATAGCCAGCTGCGTGTTCATTTTTTCTTGGAAACCCGCTTTGATCAAGTCCCTTTGAAGACGAGTGAAATGGCACAGGTAATTCATAGTAAATGTCGCTGAGGAGAACATCCGTATCCATGGACCTAGATTCCTTGTTAGGTGGATGGACAGGCACTGAAGGATCAGCCAGTTCCTTCTTTGTGGCAGCTACCACCATAGCATCCACAGAGACTCCTTTTGATAAAAATTCCTTGTCTGCTGGAGCTGTGATGAATTTGGAGGGTCTCCTGGGAGTGGGGTCCACTGAATCAGGAGCCGCCCATGCCTTTTAGCAACCACCTGCATGAGGGGGTCAAGGGGGACACCCAGGAGGTGGAAGGACGAGAGCCAAACGCCTCAAGATACACAGATTGGTTGAGGGCTGGCCAATTTCTCTGTTTAAGGATCTCCAGAATGTCTGCAAAAGAGACATCTTCAGAAGGGGAACGGGGAACCCTCAGAATCATCCAGATCTGTGTCGGACGTGATAGACTCAGGTGAGTCAATGTGCTTCCTCTTGCACTTCCTCTTCCGAGGGGCTCTTCTGCCAAATCAGGAGAGGCCTCGAAGAGGATGAAATCCCACAGGGGCTCCTGAGGAGTTGGCTCTCTGCGGTCCGGAATGAGGGAGTGAGTCGACTTACCCTGAGGCAGCATAGAGGGAGCGGCTGACGGAGCCGACTGTGGAGTAGAGCCAGGCTCTAACACACTCCGCATGACCTCCCTGTCAGGCAGAGCCAGAGGTCCCAGCTCCGAGGAGCTAAGAACCCCCTCGCACCGACAGTGATGGCGAGAGGGGTCGGACAAGGGTCCGATGCCACTCGATTCCTCCATGGAAGAAAAAAGACAATTGTCTCAGCTCAAGAGAGTCGAAGGAGGAAGGAGTTGATGGACGGGACAGGCACCGACTGATGAGTCGGGCTCTGAAGCATCTGGGCCAGTGCCTCAGACTTGAGTAGTCGACTCACCACCCTCTGAAGGTCATGATCGGACAACCTCGATGATCTAGAGGAATGAGACCTTTGGCCCGCTCAGACAGCAGGGGAGAACCTGGAGCCGAATGAACGGAGCCAAGAGAAGGTGACCTAGACCTCTTTCTGGTTGTCACAGAAACTGTGGACTGAGTCTTATCGGCTCCAGCCGGAGCCGATAAAGGCAAAGGTTGAACAACCTGAGGTCTCGGCTCAGAAGCCGGAGACCTCGATGCTTGGAGGGCTTCCTGTTGAGACAGACAGGGAATCCTCAGGCTTCAACAAGCCTCTCAAAATGAGCTTGTTTTTCTTTCCTGCAGGACCCTGGGGCTGAAGCCATGGCAGACAGCACAGGAGTCCTGCAGGTGCAAAGGCCCCAGACAAAGTGTGAGCGCCTGTCAGAGACATTTTCTGACAGCACGCATCACACTTCTTGAAAGACCTTTGTTTTAGACATAGCCTAACTGGTGAACACAAACACACACTCAAACACACCAGTTATACCCTGTCAAAAACACAATTATAGTAAAAATATACTAAAAATAAGTACAATAAGCAGTAGTACTACACAAACACTCCCTAGGGAAGGGAAGGCCTAAGGCCCAAGGGAAGAACTAAAAGTTCTTTTGACAAGAAACGGAAGAAAATAGGTTCGGGATAGAGTTTAATGAACTACACTAATTTAGGAATAATTAAACTAAAAAAGGGGAAACAATAGTAACTTTTTATAGAAAAAGCTAAAACTTACCAGGAACCGGTAGAAAAACCAACCTCAGATCTGAGGTAACAGCATTGTGGGATATACCTCGAGCCGTGGAACCAAAACCCATCCAGCAAGAATGAAGGCGAGATAGACAACTTAACATCTAAAGTTTTTGTAATGACTGAAACATAAGATACTGTGTGGATTTGTTCCAAGGGAACTCTATGCATTTGCAAAACTATCCTATTTGCTAAAACCCGACAAATGAGGAAAAACTTGAAAAGAGTGATTCTGTCATTTAAAAACAAAGGACTTGGTGTGAATAATCTGTTGATATGACTGCTTTACTGGATCCTGAAGCTGTAATGAACGAGTATGGGATCTGGATAGCTGACAGATAGGTGGTACACAAAGGAACAGCAAGCACGACTTTTATCTGGACTTTCTTACTTAAACCGTCACCAAGAGCAAGTGTTTTATAATAGACAATTTAGAGAATGCTATGTTTGCAGCAGATAACCATTTCAGCTATGACTGAAACATACTAGGAACCATAACAAGAAAATACAATGACATTTTTGTGACCAGATTAGGGACAGTTTTAAGAGTTATGATAAAACTAAACGGAATCAATTAAAATGCACTATGAATAAAATCAGTGAAGAAGTGAATGACAGGAAAAAAGTAAGTTTTTACTAAAAGAAGGCACATGGACATAAAAAAATGAAATACACAAATTGGGGCACAAAATGAATACAGAATAAAGAGGAAGTATGGTGGAAACCTGAACAGATACTTGTATAATCCAACACAAAAGGAATCACTATGGAGATAAAGAAAGGGAAATAATAGTTGTTTAAAATCTTACCATAACCATAGATGTCCTTCTCTTCCATGTTGCAGTATTCCAAAAAAACAGTAAACCAGTTCCAAGCCTCCACCCTCTTCTTCCCTTTGAGCTTTGACACTCACCCAAGGGTTTGGAATATTGCAACATGAGAATAGAAGGATACAGAATAGTTGTGTAAAATCTTACCATAACTACAGATGTCCTCTTCCATGTTGCAGTATTCCTTCTCTCCCTCCTTTCCCCTTCTTTTACTATACTGTCCCTTCTTGGATGGCATTGGACTCATAGTTATCCTGGGACTGGGGTCTGACTGGGGCACTCAGTTCTGTGAAATTGGTACGTGCAAACATCACTTTTATGGCCCACATTCCCTTAGCCAACGTCTGATGTCCCATGTACCTTGCAGTGAATAGAAGCTTTTGTATACTGGCTGGATGTTCGTGTAGCAAGAGAGGATAACAAAAGGGTTTTGAATACTGCATCATGAGAATAGAAGGACATCTAGTTTTGCAAAGAAATAAGAAGTCATTAAAAGATGATTAATAAATGGAAGGAAATGAGGAAAATAAGACCTGAAACATCTTCTCATTAAGGATTTCACATGATCACAATGAATGTAAGGTGGATGAGCAGTGAAAAAGGACCAAGAATAACTTTTTGGATACACTGGAGAGAAATGAGAATATTTTTGAAACAGCTTCATATAAGAGGTTCATATAAGGAAAGAAGTGGATAAATCCTATTTGGTAAGGGCATATGCAGTTATGTAAGTGGGAGAAAGTAAGGCAGAAGTAACAATTACTTTACTGAAAGCAGGCAAAAGAACAGGTTGAACAAGCTATAGGCAGTACAAGACAGGATCTGCGTGGAAGATAAAAAGGATGAAAAGTTGTAAGGGTTAATGTGAACTGAAAAAAATGTTGTGGAGAGGCAGTAGGAGTTGGTGAAAGGTTTAGACTGCATATGCTGCGATATGAATGGGAGCAAGCAGGAGCTAAAAAGTATATGATGATGCATTACTGTGATGGAATATAAACAATTTGTTTGAGAACGGCAATTAATAACAGTTATGTTCACTTGCATATACAGCTGAAGACAGACAGCACACTGCTTTTAGTATTAAAGTTGTAAAAATTAAAACTATATGCTAGAGGGTCTATTTAGATCATCAAATCATGCATCTATAATTATACTGGTAGAATACCTTGGGAAGGGATTAAAAAAGAAAGTGTGCAACAGTACTGGTTAAGAAAAGAAGACAGGCGGAGAAGTTAAGAGAATTTGTGAAAGCACAATGTACATTAACAGAATTTTGTTTAAAATGGCGAGACTGCATGTTGTAAACCAAAATCTGTAGTAAACTAAGAATAAGAATGAAAATGATAATGTAAATTATATGGAACTGAAATTAACTAGATAAGATAGCAAATTGTAACATAAGCTCAATAAGTAGGTACTAGAGTTTAGATGACAAATAATGGAATATCAAATGAAGTGTGCGCAATATGACTATTTTAAACAGATGCATTGATTTCAAAGGTGACACAGCAGAATAAATTAAGAAAATCAGGAATTCTAAATAAAATAACAGTAACCATGGCTGGGGAAAGTAAACAATCAGGAAGCGGTGTACCCAGAACTTAAGTGCAACACAGTTGTTTGAGGAAGAAGTTTTTACACAGAGGGAAAAAGGGAAGTAGTTTGTTAATGGTATAAGAGTATTATAAAAAGAAGCAAAAAGTACAGATGGGAAGATGATCAGCATCAACAGAATAGTTATGGAAGTGCATGCTGAATGAGGAATTAAATGGGACATATTTTGATGGTGTTTTCAGAGGTGTGTAGAACAGGGAGTTCTGAGACCATAAATAAAAATATAACAGTTTTATAGGAAAATAATAGGCAATAAGTCTGCAGAATATTACAAGTTTAACTAATGACCAGAGGTCAGAATCAAACCTTGTACCTTTTATCTGTGAGGGAATACCCTTAACCATTATGATAAACCTCTTTTCCATAGTAAAGATTCAAAGAAAGATAATTAAAAAAAATACCTGACTGGAAGTCAATTGGTATAACAGGATTAATGAAGTTACTTATTAGCAGTACAGTATATAACTGAAAAGAAGGAAAGGAAAGGTACATACAACTGAAACATTTGCTGTAAAAGGAAGAAATGTGATACAAATGTGATGAACAGGACTGGTCTGTTTAAAGAGGTGAAATAATTACATGGATAAATACGACTGGACCAACAAAAGGTTTCTGAAATAGTGGAAACATCAGATTTTGAGGGAGTGCTGGAATAAATGGAGGAAAGAGGTGATGTGAGTACATTAGCAAACATTTTATTGTACTGCAAAAATGAAAGTGGTAGCTAATGGATCAGTTACAGAGGCTAATAAGAGGAAAGCAGGTCTATTGCGATTCTGTCTTCCTACATTTTCCTTTAAGTGTTATTTTAAAGTGTAAAGGTGTCAGAAGATATAGGGGAGCTTACGAATCAGGAATGCCAGAAAATAAACGTGGAGACACAGCAGATGCTGTGTCAGTATGTGTTAAAGATAAAGAGCCAGAATGAGTAGTGGAAGGAATTATAAAACAATCTAAGTAATACATAAAAGAAGGGGAGGAGAAGAGAGATTCCTGCATGAAGAAAGCAAGTATTCACTACAGGTTTAAAGATTCAGGGAATTATATAACAGTAGTAGTAGAGCCCTGTTATGGGATTAAAGGAACGGTGGAGAAGAACTAGAAAGGAGTAATTATGCAAAAAAGAAGGTGGAGAGAGAAATGTATGTTAAGAAAGGAAGAGGCATTATTGCTTTAGATTCCTAAAAACAAAGAGGTTAAACTGAGAAGATTAGCATTTGTTCGGGACCTCCAGAATGAACACAATTAAATGGTGTAATATGTGTTGGATGTAAAAAATGCTGGTTTAGTATTGAAAGATATAATGGACTTGGTCAAAATGTTATACCTTAGTGTGACACTGCGGGTACTGGAAGAATGGGGTATGGTGCCAGAAATGTATGAATGAATCTTAGTGAGTAGTACCAAAATTAACAGATGTAAGCAAGGCAGATGAAATCATTGAAAGAAGTGGACATTTAATGTAGAAAAATGAGAAAGTACTGTATGGTAAGGGGAAAGGAAGATGCTAAGACTGGATTATAAAAGTACAAAAAAAAGGGGACAGAAAATATTAGCAATGCTAAACAGTGGGAGGATTTCAACTGAGACATGAGCTATAAGACAGAAGTAAAATAAAAAAAATAATGTAAGGGATAATTTGAAACAATTTTGAAGTAGTTATGATAGGAGATTAGAGAGATTTTTATATGAAATATGGGCTTGCTCAAAACAAAAAAGTATGGAAAGAGGGAGAGAAAAAGGGAGTGGATATAGCCTATGAAGAGTTAATGTGGTACTTGTGGGGCAATAAGAGGAGTAACAGTAAAAGGTTCCTTAGTGGTTAGAGCTGTAATTATAAAATACATATTGCACACAACAGCCAAGTGTAACTTCATGCAGAAACAATTGAAAATACTGTAAATTAAACTGCTGAACTGTTAAAGGCGTATGCAACTGCAGGAAAATAAAGTGGCAGTTTAAACGTGTATGTGTATACACACACATACATGCATACAAATCTGTTAGAAGAGAAGGAAGAAAAAGGAGTGGACAGTGAGGTGAAGTAAGCTTTTTGCATTTATTCATTTGAAAAAGGAAGCATTAAGAAAGTAATATACAAAAGCAGCCAAAATGTTTAACTTTTTTTTTATGTTTCTACTAAAAATTTTGAACTCCTCTTTTTTTCTTTAATACCAATGGTATCTTCTATATCCACCTGTGCTACCATCAAACTCAGGCGGATGAGAGTTCAATTTAACATCTCATTCAAAGCACAGCAAGCCCCTTATACTACTGTGTCAGCACTGGAACAACAGAAGTAGCTGGTGTGAGAACAGAAGCCATAGACTTCTGATCTTCTGCAACAAAGACAAGTGCACTGTTAGTTAACATACAGCAATATTTACAATCTGCTAAAAACTCTACCCAATTTTAAAGAAACTGTTCACAAAAAAGTTAAAAGCACTACATTTCCCTGAATGAAGTTAGACAAAATGTGCCCTTTATGCCTACTTAAATTGATGTGGCTGTCTCTAATGTACTGATCCGCAGGGATCCTATCAAACTTAATATACTACTCTATCCATGAAAAGAAGACATCAATGTACTTTTATGCAAGAAAACAATACAAGGAGGTTAAATTAAGTGGTACATTTTTAATGATGTAGCTACATTTAAGGCAACTACCTCAAGTTGAATCTAATACATCGCATTTTTTGATCAGGATGCTTGGGGTCTAAAAATGGTTGGTGCATTCACTTTAAAATAAACCCATTTTACAATACAGCTATTCATACAGAATATAATAAATTCTAAATTCAAGCAATGCTTATGGAACTGGAAACTGCTGTTTCTATGCTAGAAAATAACGAAGCTACCTATTTCAGCATAACTACAAGAGCCTAACCTACCTACAATGCTAATAACAGAACACAATTTTCATGCTGTTTAGCAGCTGTCATCCATAGTTAGGCCACATCTCTTCTTCCATCTGTCCTCAGCATTCTCAAAACCTTCCAATGAACCGCAGTTTACTATCAGCTTAAGCAACATGTTCCAGTGTTCTAATGCAAACAAACTCACTCTCAGAAACATCATTATGTCAATCCATGAATTATCCTGCTTTCAGTTATGTGCATTTCTGCTCTCCCACCTCTGTTAACTTACAACCTACTATGTGGTGCATCCAATGTTACAGTCCTTCCTCCTTTCTTTGCTGTTCTCTTCATACTCACATCCCACTACCCATCTCACTGTTTATTCTCTTTCTCTGCACTCATGATAGTCTTATCAGTGTCTCTTCCCTACCTTTAATGGCAGTGTGACCTCATTATCTTTTAACTCTAGTCACCCTGCTACATATTCCAACAAACTTCTGCATTTTACCACTGGTCTTTTGCAATGAAGCTAAAGAATTAAAACTTCAAAAATTCTCTCTCTACACTGCTCCTTATGGATAGCCCTCAAAACATTAATGCCTTCTTTTGACTACTACAAAAATGCATACCCATACAAAAGTGAGTAAACCTTATTCTTTTTTCTTGCAATCAAGTCTTGATGGCATTCATATGTTTATTTTATGGCTTGCGGGACAGAAAGACACCTCCTACAATGATCACATATCAAAATCTTGGTGTTAATGTTATCATCTAGCCAGTAAGATCGGAGAAGGATAAGGAGGGCTGAGAAGTGAAAATGTCAGTCTGTGCATTTCATTTCTAATATGCCTTCGTAGCAGAATGAAATCGTTAATTTATGAAAATCCACAATGATTGGAAGAGCCACCTGGTGATGCCACAAACCACAGAGGACCATCAGGACCAGAAGCAGCTATGCCTACCATAGGTTCATAGGTTCATACTAGGCTATCTGCCCGAGGGCATTTACAAGCCTAGCCCATCGTTTTGTGGCTTACACCACCCCTTTAGTATGGGGAACTATACCCATTATTTTGCTGTGCCTCTGTCGAGCAATGACACTGAGGTAATCCCTGGGGTATATCTGCGATCTCCCATCCATTGGTCAAGATTTCTCTTGAACAAGGCCAGCGAGGTGCTCTGCCTCACATGTAACGGGATTTTGTTCCACAGCATAGGGAGTCTTTGGGTGATGAATCTATCCCTCCAGCACGTCCTATTAATAGCCGTGTCGAGGTTTAAGTCTCCGCCCTTGTGGCTCTGATGGATCTAGATTTTTGAGGTGAAGCATATTCATCAAATCTGGGTTTGACATGGCCTTGTATGTTAGGCAAAGGTCACCTCTGAGCAGCGGTGGCGACTGAATAGAGCTGGAGTTCTTTCAGTCGGGCAGCATAGGACAGATTTTTGAGACCCTTTATCCTTTTGGTGAGGAACTTTTGTGGCCTCTCCAGCTGCTGCAAGTGTCGGGTCAGATACATTCGAATGGGGCATTGTACTCAATCATTGGTCTGATGAGTGATGAGTAAAGGGAGACTATGACTTCCCTTGATCTAGATGAGAATCCCTTCATGATAAGGTGGGCAATGTAGAAGGTCCTCCTAACTACCTTAGCTACATGGGTGTCGAATGATAGACTACTATCAACCTGGGTCCCCTGGTCCCTGATAACTTCTTCTGTGTTCAGTGGATTGCCACCTATTTGGTAGCTAGGGGTAACCTTGTTTTTCCCGAAGGGTATGACTATGCATTTTTTGGCATTTAACTTTAGGCCGTGGCTCTGGCACCAGTTATCCGTTTCTGTGAGACCCTTCTGAAGGATATCTGTGTCAGAAGTGTTTTCTACTATGGCGCCCAGTTTGCAGTCATCTGCAAACTTTGTCAGCCATAACCCTCCTGTGTTTGCTTGTACTTCGGAAAAGTAGATGCCAAACAAGAGTGGGCCCAGGACTGAGCCCTGTGGGACACCACTTGTGACAGGCTTTGAGTCTGACATGGCGCCAGCAACTCTGACCCTGTGGGTTCTGTCACTCAGCCAGTTTGCAACCCATCTTGTGATGTATGGGTTAACATTTAAGCTGATGAGTTTTTCAATGATACCCGAGTGGGGTATTGTATCAAAGGCCTTAGCCAGATCGAGGTAGGCTGTATGGACTGCCTTTCCCTCATCGATGGCTTTGGTGACTGTTGAAAAAGTCAACCAAGTTTAAAAGGCATGATCTGCCTTTGACAAAGCCAAACTGGGTTGGATCCAAAGTCTGCAAATTCCCTATGTCTTTATTTATGAGGTCAATTATGATCCTCTCCATGGCTTTGCAGACAAGGCTTGTCAAGCTAATGGGCCGGTAATTTCCAGGGTCGGTGGAGGCACCGCCTTTGTGAAGTGGGACCACAGTTGCAGTGTGCCACTCCCTGGGTACGTATCCAGAGGTAAGACTTTGATTAAACAGCTGCCCTAGCTGTGGGTTTAATTCCTCATTGAGTTCATGAAGCACACAGCCGGGGACACCATCAGGTCCCATGGATGCTGTGTTTTTTGCCTTGGAGAGAGCAGTTCTCACTTGGGCGCTGGAGATGTTTGGGGGGCTGCAATCGTTTGGTATAGATATCTCTCCTTTTGGGGGGGAGAAGTTTGCACTGAACCTGTCAGCCAGTATGTTAGCAATGTCTGTAGGATCAGTAATCTTCACATCATTTTGAACTAGTTCAGAGCATATCTGGGAGTTTCCTCCTAGGTTTCTAACCTAGCTAAAGAAGGCCTTATGATTGTCTTTTGAGTCTTTAGCTATTTTTCTCTCGAAATTTGCTTTGGATGATTTTATGAGAGCTCTTAGTTTTTTACTTATAGTGATCAAGGGTGTCTTACCTTTTAAGGATTTTGCTCTATCTTGTAGTAGCTTCCTCCTTTTGTTGTAGAGTTTGTTTATGGCTGGGGTCCACCAGAATGGACGCTTGCCTTTGGTACAAAGAGTCTTTGTTTTGCTTGGGATTGCCTTATCCATGCAGTCCTGCAGGTGCTGGTAGAAGGCATTTGTAAGTGATTCAGCGGCTTGAGTACTGTTTTCCGCCGGCTCGGGGGCCTTAAAGGAGACCACACTAGTCTTTAGAAGTGTGAAGTCGGCTTTGAAAAGTTCTTTACTGTGGTCTTTTTATTTCATGTGGAGTGGGATGAGGACCTCCAGCGAGATTAGTTTGTGATCTGATCTCACCAGTGAGGGGTATACTTCCGGTGTTGAACATTGTGCTCCCATGTTCGTGATGATGAGATCAAGTATGTTATCTCCTCTTGTGGGGATGGTGACTAGTTGTTCCATGGCATTTGAGTTTATGAATTCCAGGAACTTTTGGGCTAGGGTGTTTGGGCTTGAGTAGTGTTCCCAGTCTATATTAGGGTAATTGAAGTCACCAAGTATGATGGTGTTTGGTGATACATTTATCCCCTCTAGTGTTTTCAGGAAGGCCATGTGAGGTTCCTGAGTTTGTGAGGGTGGCCTGTAACATGCTACAATTTGCAGAGCAGTCTTGCCTATGGTTAATTGCACCTGGATGGTCTCAGATGCATCGTGCGTTGCCACCAGTCTTGAGGTGTGGGTGTCCTTGATGAATATGGATACCCGCTCGCCTTTCTTGGTATTGTGCGGATTGTCGGGCCGGAACGCATGATATGAGGTAAAATCTGATAGCTGGGGTGCTCTCAGGAGCCTTGAACCAGGTTTCTGTCACAGCACAGACATCGATGTTCTCCATATTGAGAAGGGCCTCGAGTGCGTGCATTTTGAGATTTAGACTTCTGGCATTGAGCAGCATTACCCTTAGTTTTTCCTTTTTGTGTTCTAGGGTGGTAGGTTTAGAATTTGAGCCTTGCCTAAAAAGGCACTATGGGGTGGCAAGAGCCTTTGCCAATATCCGAATCCCAGGGTGACAGGTGCAAGCCGTCCCTTGCGAAGCAGCGTGGCTTGTCCAGCATGTCATCCCAGGCAGACAGATACTGGATCCCCTTTGAATGACACCAGTGTTTAAGCCAATTGTTAAAGCTGATCATCTTATCTCTGTATTGTGGTATCATTCTTGGTGAAGGTAGGATACTGCTCAAGGTCAGGGTCATACCTGCCTGGGCTACATAATCAGAGAGCTCCTCAATGTCTCTTTTCATGTAGTCCAAGGAGGTACGTCTCAGGTCGTTTACACCAGCGTGGACAATGACTGAGTCATATTTGTACCTGCTGTTGAGAGACCTGAGTGCTTGCGTTATGTGGCGGATTCTAGCGCCCGACAGGCTGAGGTTTCCAATGAGACCACAGCCAAGACTCAACCTGCTGCCACCGGAGAGGAGTATGTGACCTGATGCCACCTGTGACATCATCACCCAGTGATCCAGAAATAACCGACTTTAGATACATCATAAGAATCAAACAGCTAAGTGCTACATAAACATTATGCTATATACAGATGGTTGACATTTATTTTGAGTCAAAGCAATCATCCGGCCAGACTAACTCATCCCTGCCTACAATTCCTTGAAAAGTCACTGCAATTATTTCCATTGCAACTTTAGAATTAATGTTACACTCATCTTTGTCCTGCTGCTGCACTTCTTACTTTCTGAACATGAAAAATACTGTTTTCTTTCATCACTGGCATCCCTACCACCAAAACTTTAAAAAAGTCAACTTGCTGGGTGTGTTATGCCATCACTTCTGGTCATAAGGCAAGGGTACCCAAGGCAGCCATACTATACAATGCATCAGAATACCCAAAGTCTTATGAACTGTAGATACCAATCACCAGAAAGACAACAAGGACACACACTTCCTTTAATCTAGCTCCATCTTTTGGTGTGTGTGGGGGGGGGTCTGTATCCAGCAACAAGAAACTTATCCTGATGATTCAAGCACTGTAAGACAATTCTTAACAAAACCTGCAGCAAAGTGAACTATACTGCCTGTAAACCGTGTCAACCTCACAGCAATTTCTGTCAGTAAGGAAAACGGACATCCCTTACAGAAGAGATTGATAAATATATCAGAATATACTCAGCATCATTTCAACTAAATAATCTGTACTGACGGTATTGCTGTTTGATTTTTATTAGCCCTTACTTCCACACCAAAAAAACAGACATGACGCTAATGAACTGTGACTTTTTCCTGGCCACCTCATCTATTGGACTGTGCAACAAAATGTACTTTACTGGTGGCTTCCCACAAAACAAATGGTGGTGGTGTTGGGGAGGGACTACTTGTTACCTTGGATATGTAAGACTAGCTATTTGTCATACAGACACCCCACCTTCAGGAAAAAATCTGAAATGCTCAATGGAAGAAAAACTCAGACTGTAAAGACTTTCACCCTTAAGAATCCAGTCAGCAAAACTTAGGCCTCGTAGATTTATTGCCACAATCTAGAACAGGTTGCATTTAAAGGACTTTTCCCCTACAGACTTGGATGATGTCATTTCTGGGGCACTTACAGGGCACCAAAGGCTATATGGGAATTAGAACAGAAATCAAGTTGGTTACAATTATTTTTCATTTTATGCAAAGCTTTGGTGTTGAAGTAAAACTGCAAAATGTACAGCTTGACTAACCAGTTTTACAAGGACTTATAATATAAAAAAAAGTTTACATGTCAAAATCTTA
Source organism: Protopterus annectens (assembly GCF_019279795.1). Taxonomy (NCBI): domain Eukaryota; kingdom Metazoa; phylum Chordata; order Ceratodontiformes; family Protopteridae; genus Protopterus; species Protopterus annectens. The sequence continues at coordinate 121,388,940 of NC_056733.1, read as the reverse complement.
ACATTGCAGGCAGACAGTATGCATTTGCTGCCAATAAAATGATTTTCATTAAAAGTTAAAATAAAATGCACATGTAAAAGATAACATTGGTACACAGCATGTGAGAAATAGCAAGGGAAAGTGCCTCCATTCCTCTGAAAACTTGTAGTCATTGTCCAGTCATAAAAACATTACAGTTTGGGTGATGCTTTACAGCATCAGATGGGAGAACGTGAGTGGTGAGGAGTACAAAGAAGGGAAAATGTTAGTGAGTGCATTCAATTTTTAGAATCCTTCCACAGCAGAATAAAATCTCAAGTGTCCTTAAGTATGTATCTGTTAAGTTTGTTTCCTATCTAATATTAGTAAGTGTTGACAGGGTTAGAAAAATATTAGAAAAGCCTAAGATTTGTTCCAAGTAGAAAGTTCTAGCACTGAATTTGGAACAAGTGCCTAATATGGAATGTCAAACAAGCAGTCAGGAGATCTTAGCTATCATATTTAATGCTGTAGTGTTCATTTCTAATTGGTCAGTGACAATTATATTACTGTTACATTAATGTTGCTTTTAATGAAAAAGGCATAACATACTGAGATTCTTGTAGCTCAGGGAGACATGATCTTGCTTTCCTAGTCTCTCATGTATGTGCCTTTCTGTGCAATAAAGGAGGTTGTTATTCTCTGCTGAACTATGTCATGTGAAAGTTATTTGGTATCTTAACAGAGCACTTCTACTAAGCCTAGTAAGGAATATGACGTAAATAGGATTAAAACTTCTATCACGACTTGGAGCTAAAAGTGAACAAAACCAGTTGCAGTTTCACCTTGATGAAAATAACAAGAAAAAAAATGTCTTCAAGAGGCAAGATTACTGTGCCTCCCCACGTGGAGTGGTTTAGTGCATTAATCCCTCCCACCCCCTTAACCAACTCCATGGTTGCACAACCATAGACAAAAAGGAAATGTTAAAGGATCACTGCAAATATTGTAATGGAAACATTACTGGTAATGATTTCTTATGACAAACATCCCTTGCTGAGCTACAATTTATCCAGCTGTAACAGCCAATTTGTAACACTATAACATACGGAGCAGTACATTTTTCCAGTCCATCTCACCATTCTGAGACTCAACACTACATCTGTTGAGCTCTAACAAACCTCCTGTGTCAAATGCTTAAATTATTATAGATGAACAATCATCTCTGTACTCAGTGAACACTGGGTTCCAAGAAAATTAATTTTTCCATTTTCTAAAAACTAAAAAACGAGTTAAAACAACTTGCCAGCCGCAAAATACTTCAAGAATAAATACTTTGTTAGCATGAGGAATGTACCAGTGAAAGAATTGCACTAAGATTTTAAAGAAAAACTGACCCTCAAACAACATGAATGTAAGATGGCAAGGGCTTTGTTTGAACTTACCTCTAGACATTTGGTTTATGTTCACCACTCTTCAGATGACATACCAAAAAACTATTCTACTTTTGCAGGATACTAATACAAGTTGATGAGATGCATTTTTGTAGGAAAGAGAGGGCATTTCCAATCTAGGGATGCTGTATACACCCCCCAAACTCTAAACATTCTCCCACTAGAGTTGCAAGTTGATGAGATGCATTTTTGCAGGAAAGAGAGGGCATTTCCAATCTGGGGATGCTGTATACACCCCCCAAACTCTAAACATTCTCCCACTAGGGTTGCTCAGCCTCAGAGAAAAAAAATGTGCTTCTTCCCTTTCCTCTAAGATGATGTGGTTTCAGAGTTAATATATTTAGACAAAGATTTGTGAGCACAGCCCCACAGTGTGGATGCAAGGGAGTGGAAACCCTGCAAAAAAATGACAGCAGCAGTGCAGAGTACACATATATTTTGCAACAGAAATAAAGCTCATGGAAATCATTTTGGTGGGATGGGGAGCAAGAGCAAATGCTATGCAGTACTTTCTAATAGACCCAATGACAAACTACCAATTAAGCACTCCATCTCAGTTTCCTCCTCCTCATGAACTAAATGGCCATCTGAGGTAAACCATTGCACCAACTGCTTAGATACCACAGATGTTAGTGTTCGCCAATGATCACTTGTAGCTTGAAGGCAAATCACTGAAGTGAATGAGTGATATAATCTTCAGGGACATCTTTCTTTCAACGATTAAATTAAAATAAAATTATAAAAATACTGACACAATACCAGAAAAAAAAAAAAAACAGTGCTAACAGAACATAATGCCATAGCAACAGTCCAAGTTTTTCTTCTTTTTTTTTAAACAGCTGTCAGAGACAGAGGATGGGGTTGGTCAACAGGAAGCAACTGCTGCTCTGGGCAGATGAACAGACAATCACATTCGAACACAAGAAGTGTGCCTTATCAGAAAATGTTTATTCTGGAGGTGGGGACAAAGGATGAATATGAAAGCAACAGAGCTTATTATTCGATCACAGTTTAAATAATTATCAATACTGCTGATCAAAGGAGGACAGTCTGTGTGTGTGTAAAAGAAGCAATGTGAAATACAGTACAACACAGCAACTATTTTGCTTGTTCAAAGCAAAACACCAGGGATGTACTGACTCAGGAATTAATTTTTTTTTGTTGGGGGGGGGCTGCAGGAAAAGAACTGACCTTATAATCCCATAATCACATTTAAATACTGACATGGCTTATCAAGGGAGCAGCAATGCATGTGTCTGAGAAAAACAAGTGGAAACACGTTGCTATGGATGTTCCCTCAAAGGATCATAGTATAAAAGAAAAAAAAGGTATACCTCAGTCAGAAACTATGATGTTTGGGGGTGGAGACTAGATAGCCAACTGAGAGAAGTGAAATTTGAGAGCTCCATAAACTAGTATAATACAGGAACATTTTATTATTTTCAAGTTTAAAACATCAGAAATCTATAGATTAGCTACTAAAGTACACAAATATCAATTTTGGTGGAGATATACAAATCTTTTCCCGTCAACTAACTTGGAGACATATTGAGTCACTGAATATGAACAACTCAAGGAATTCTCATCCGGATGCTGCTTTGAAAAAAGAACTGCAATTGATGACATCTACCTTACAGGAACTATCTTTGAAGATGGATGGCTTTAAAAATGACTTAGAAAACCTCAAATTAAATTCTCAAAAACAGACTGATACTCTTAAGGAACTATTACAGCAACACCATACAAAAATAACAAATATAGAGACTTCTCTAAATTACATCGAAGGGAGACTCAAAGAGGAAGAATTCCAAAAAGAATTTCTGCTTAAACAGAATAAATGGCTGCTTAACAAAATAGATGACTTAGAAAACAGGGAAAGGAGAAACAACAAAAGGATCTTTGGTCTGCCTGAAAACACTGAAGGAAAAGACATTATTTCATTCTTAACCTGGATTCCTGAATTTTTAGACTTGAAAGAGGGACTTTCATTTGGAATTGAAAGGGTGCATACAGCACTGAGGAAACCTGCTTCTAACTCAACAAATATTCCACCTAGATCCATAGTTATAAAATCTGTTTCATTTCTGGACAAGGAACTAATATTAAAATCTGCTTGGAGAAAATCACCCTTAAAATACAATCAAACTTGATAAGGTTTGACAATGATAATTCTTCCAGAATACTAGAACAAAGGAAAAAAGTCTGGCCAATAATAAAACTGTTGAAACAAAACAACATTAAAGCACATCTGGCCTTACCAGCCAAGATAAAATGTTTTTTGCCAAAGAGATGAGAACCTTTAATGACTTAGAAGAAGCTACTATATTTATCAAAACAACAACACAGTGTCAATCCCAGTAGAAATGGAATGGATGGCCCCTACTCTTAAAAGAATAAAACAAACAAATTATTGGACTGATGCTAGAAAGAAGAAACAAAAAACTGATTCCAAGATGGCTGTCCCCTCCAAAAAATAACTCTTACAACTACATCTCTCAAAGTATCAACTGATATGGTACATCACTTGTCATCTGTTTTTATTTAAAAAAGGAGGGATTCTTAAAAAAAAAGTCAGAAACAGTAATGATTTATTCAGAATGTTCAGAGAGTCCAGTAATTCTTCACAAACAAAGATAGGTCAAGATGGGTTACTATTTGCATTATATATAAGCCAAACAAAGCAACATATAATACAAACAGAGAAGTTTCTATTCCCCTACTTGAACTCCATGAGTACTTATCTTGTTCATTTTTCATTGATTTTACTTATAATAATTTAAGTAATCAATTAACTAATTCAACAAGGTACCATTCATCAGAGTTCAGACCCAAATGTAACAAATTAACATCATATATAATAGCAGTAACAGTACAGTGTTTTAAAAAAATGCTGTCATGGAGACTAATGTCTTCTTCAGTTAAAGTATGATTTAGAAATGTCATGTATATCCTCGTTAAATAATAGTAGTCTTAGTACAAATATCATCATTACTCTGTCTAAATAGAGTTAATATCAATTATGGCAGGCATCACAGCTACAAGTGCTGTTTAATTAGTCCTGATATGGTGTGTGTGGATGCAGTTGTGTCTAGCAGCTAGTACAAATGTCATTATTATTCTAACTTAGTTAATATCAGTTATGGCAGGTATCATAGTTTTGAGTGCTGTTTGATCAGTCCTGATATGGTGTGTGTGGATGCAGCTGTGTCTAGCAGCTAGTACAAATGTCATTATTATTCTAAACATAATTACCAATTATGGCAGGTATCATAACTTCTGGTGCTGTTTAAGCCTGACATGGTTTATGTGGATGCAGCTGTTATATGTTGCCATTTTCATCTCCGGGAAGCTGTGGTTTGCGGCTTGTGATCGAGGTTTACTGATGCTTGTGTATTAGGAAGAGACATTTGGTGATTTAGCCTGGATCCAGGGGAAGGGGTGGATAGAAATGTGACTTGGGGTATTCTGGTAGAGAATGGTTTGTCTGTAAGTCTGCTGAGTGAGAGGTGGGAGGGCTGGAGGAGTGTGTTGTTGTCTCTTGTTGTGGGGAGGATTTTTTTTGTTTGTTTGCTCTCTCTTCTTTTCTTGGCTGCTGCCTCGCTGATAGGGAGGGAATTTAGGCTTGAAGTTGCACTGAAGTGAAGCTTTGCTTCAGGAGCATCTCATGCCACTGGTATGCAGTACACACGACACACTAACAGAAACAGATGCCCCCAGGTTGCTATGGTAACGAAGACAGTGTGACAATAATGCTTAATGGCTCCGAGATGATTCCCGGCAATGATGTTTTTGGTTTAAAAAAAATAAATAAATAAAAAAAAAAATATATATATATATATATATATATATATATATATATATATATATATATATATATATTTAAAATAAAAGGGCACTTTCAAACCACATGTACACATATTGATGGTCTCCCAACACTTCGTTTAGCTCATTAAGTTGATTCTTGATTAAAAAAAAATAAGCTCAACTTTATACTTAAACTGTATTTTTGGTCCAAACAGATTAAGGACTTACATAAGAGTGGAAGTCTGAGTTATTGTAAAAGACTAAGAGTGCTTGGTCTTGTGCAGTACCCTTTGCAGTGGTCTGGGAGGTGAGCTTGCTCGGACATGTTGGGCATATGGGGATAGCAGATTCTAGGGGTGTTTGGGGTTGCCGGGAAGTGTAGAGAGTCATCAGTGGGAATGGAAGGTGTGTTGAGTGGTTCACTGGCAGAGTGGCCACTGAATGGAACAGCCTTTTAAAATGGAACAGGACAAATATTGGTTTAGATATTTTAAGAACAGCCTGGAAACACACCACATGAACTAGTGAATGGTATTCTGGCAAAACTGGATGGGCATTGTTGCCCGTGCTTGAAGTACCAATGTGTGTGTATCTAAGGATGAAAATATACTTATAACAAAAAAGAAACTAGAAGGGTCTCATAATTTAAAGTCTATGGACTGTATAAACATGCTTGGAAGGAGCTAATAATAAGAATAAACATTACAGCTTGTGGTCTCTCAAATAACTAAGCAACAGCCAAAAAAAAAAAAAAACACAACAGTTATGTAATGTATGATTTTAGTAAATCTAGACATAAAATATATAATCATCATATAAGATGAAGCAGTCTGATGAATTTATATATTAAAGACAGGATTTAATAACATGGGCTTGTGTATAATACTACTGTCTTAACTTGTCATAAATGACATACACTACATTGAACATCAAGGGAAAGCATGATGATTTTCTTATATAAGTAAATATGTATAACAAGTCATATAATTGCTTTAACTTGAATTGTGGTTTTGTAACGCATCTTGACCATACATAATACTTAAGCTGTTACGAAGGTAACTGTTTTATACATGACATCAAACTGACAAAGTTGTTCAAGGGAAACAGAAGCCTGAACTAGGAATGTCACAGAATGTAACAATCACATTCTAAACAAATAGTATTAAATTGATAATAATCACTCAATTTAACCTTTGCTGATTATACAAAACAGAAAGTTGCCATTTAAATCTAAAAACTTTCAGTATATGCCATAAAATGGCAATTTATGAATATGGAAAGGGAACTTGTAATCATTAATCACAATAAGTGAATGTGTTGTTTTTAACCTATAATTTCACTCATTTTATAATGAGAAATGACAGATATGAAAATCCTTATGTGTAAGAAATGGGGGAAGAGGGATGCACTGATAATTAAAATGCACCGACTTTCATCAATGTTTACATAAAACAAACTTGATACTTTAAGTAAGTTAGCAACAAACAAAGTGATTACTTAAATGCTGGCAAACAATGAAATATAACTTCTGCTATATCCAGTAAAATACACTGCATTATAAACATTAGATACACTGCATTATAAACATTAGGTATAAATATTATTACTATCTATTTATATTAAGTAATAAGTTTTGAAAGACTTCATATATGATACACCCTACTTTATTATGATTGAATTGCTTGTCATCTTTCATGTAAATATTAATTGCTTATACAATAAGTAGACATTTATATTGTATTAGAATTGTCTAATCTACAATAGTACTATAATTGTTCAAAATAATATAAATATTGCTTTTTCCTGTTACAAATATTCCCCATATGATAATTCAATCTATGGAGCTCAGATGTTCTTGATTGACAAGGTATGAGTGATAATCTGATGGACTTAGGTTTATCCATCAGATTAGGAATTATTTTCATTCCATGGCTAGTGCAGATCTTAGTTTTGTTAACATTTATTAATTTAAATTTATTTCACAAAAGCATTTTTAGTACACCTGACCAGAACATTACTTTACTGGTAAACACTCAAAGTATAAAGCTGATACTTTCCTTTAAAAGCTCAAACATATACTTTATAGTTAGAGGAAAATGTTTAAAAGTCACAATAAAACAAAAAATACGTAGTCTAAATAACCTAAGATGGATTTAACTTTATTATCTTTAAATACCAATGGCTTAAACAATCCATCCTAGCAAGAGATCAAATCTACTGAAATATTTAAAACTGAAAAAGCACAAATTGTCTTCCTTCAAGAAACTCATTTCAAAACAAATGACAATTACAAATGGAATCTTAAGGAATATATGATATTGGAACAATCCACTTATAAGACAAAGACAAAAGAGGTAACAATTTTATGGAAAACAAATGTGATTAACCCAGAAATCATTTATAAGCATGAAGATAAAGAAAGCCTTGTGGCATTAGTAATAGTTAAATATAATAACAGAATATGGACCCTAGCCAATCTATACTTGTTCCCATCCCAGACATTGGATAAGGAACTGTTAAAAAACACACTTGGACTTCATTTTCAATAATTATAAAGGCAACTTAATATTAGGAGGATATTTTTAACTGTATATTTGATATTTCTGAAACTACAAACAAAAGACCGCTGTGTACATCTGCTGTATCAAAAGCTTTAAACAAGTGGGTAGAGTGATTTCATCTTCTAGATACTTTCATATTTAAAGAAGATAAATCTTTGTTGTTTTCCCATCAATATCACAGATTTGGTACCCAAACTAGAATAGATAACATATTTGCGCTGCCTATGACTTGCACTCTAAAATCATTTATTTCTCAATCACTCCCTGCCCCTTTTCAGACCACAATTTATTGATATAAAACTTCAAAATGGGTACAAACCATTAATCTTTAACTCAAGAATTCCAGCATATATAACTAAAATTAAAGAGTTCAAACCCTGGTTATTACCGGAATTACATTTCTTCTTAGATTTTAAATACACCACAGGAATAAAATAATGATATGGGACTCATTAAAAACTTACATAACATGGTAAAACCTTAACTTGGTATAAAAAAAAAAATCAGAGAATGGGATTCTGAATTATTAGCTCTACAATCCAAACTTTTGTCAGTAAAAGCTAAAAACAATCAAAAATCATTTGAAGATGAAAAAGAAAGTAGAAGTATTAAACAATAAATACAACAAAATTCTAAAACATAAAACTAGTTTAGCTTTAGAAAAACCAAAAATTAATACCTTGGCCACTTCTCCCAAATATCCACATAATTTATCCATAAGAATCAAAATACAATCAAAAGTTAATAACATTAAAAGTATTTTCCATGAAGAGAAAGGGAAAAATGTCTCGGATATAGGTGGCATTCTTGATGCCTAGAGAAATCACTATATGAAACATTTCTAAAAAGAAAATACACATATCGATCAATTAAATCTAAATGAAAAATGTCTTAATATAAAAAAAACCCATAAAAAATAAAACTAGATCTGCAAGCACTCATATCCTACAAAGAAATTACAGATACAATAAAAGAGGGTAAAAATAATAAAGCTCCAGGTATAGATGGCATAATTATGGAAATATATAAACTTTTTCCTTCAAAGACACTATCCCTCTTCCATGAAACTCTATTAGAAATTCAGCCACAAGCTTTAATACCACCCTCTTGGAGATATTCCTTAATCACAACAATCCTAAAGGAAAACAAATCCCCAAACCTCTGTACCTCATATATAGACCTATATCATTATTAAATAATGACTATATTTATGACAATATTAAATAACATAATGAAAATACCACTATTCAAAACAATAAATAATGATCAAGCTGGATATATGGAATAAAATAATATTAACATTTGAAGATAAACTACAGTTAATAAACATGGTTTTACTACCCAAGATTCTATATATAGCTTTAGCAATACAACTGTTAACAAAAAGGAATATAAAACTCATGTCTAATAAAAATGTTATGGTTTCCCAAAAGAAACAGAATAGCTTTAATAGATCATATCAGACCATGGAAACAGGGAGGATTAAACTTTCCTGATATAGAAACATATACAAATGCATCAATATCTAAAACAATCTCAGATTGGACAAGTCCAAATTATTCTGAAAATTGGAAAGAATTACTAACTGTAATATCAATAAATGAATTTGATTTACACAAAAATTTTCAAACAACAGATAAAAACAATCTGCCATGGCACATCTGTATTCGTATGCAGTATAACATAACTAAGCCCACTAAAACTCGTATAATCAATTATAACATTGACTCATTTAGGAAAACTATTAATGCAAATATAGATTTAGAAATCTGGTTTGATCTTTTAACACCATTCATAGTTACAAAGCGCTATCCACATAAAATATACAGAGAAATAATTAATTCCTGGGAACGGAAAGGATTTGTTTGTTGGTTTCAATGTATCAAAGAAAGTACAGTTTTGTACACTTTCCATAAATGTAGATGTTCGAGTGTATTCACTGTTGCAGTCATCACATTTGGGTTACCCCTGCCAGGGTAGCCCTTGGCCGGCCCGAATACCAGAGACTTAGTATTTCTGCGTCAGTTGCTGTCGCATGAGGACTGACATCAGGTCGTCAGTAGTATAAAGTAAGGCAGCCGATGCCATTACATCAGTTTTTCTTGCTCTAACATGTCAGGAGCCCCCAAAGTAGGAGGCCAGGTTCCGGTGGAAGAACCCCACCAGTGGAAAATAAATACCAATATGTCCCTTGTAAGGAAAGGAGAACAACAAGGAAGAATGGTAATAAAAGGAGAAAGAGACTAAAGGGGGATGGGGGGAGGGAAACCAGGACTGGAACAGTGAATACACTTGAACATCTACATTTATGGTAAGTGTACACAACTGTACTATGTTCTTCATGTTTCACTGTTGCAGTCATCACATTTGGGTAGATTCCCAAAGCTGAGGAAATGAGTGGAGGCAGTCAAGGAAACTAGGGGCTGGCTAGGATGCCCTGCAAGACTGCAGAGGCAAACCCTGCCCTGGATTTGGAGGAGAGAGGCAGGTGGTAATTCTTGGTAAAAGTGTGAACAGATGTCCAGGTGGCAGCCTCCTGGATGTCCCTGGTGGGGAGCTCTCTGAGGAAAGATGCAGAGGTGAAGGCTTCTCTCGTGGAGTGTGTCCTGACCCCCTTGGGGGGAGGCTTACCATGCCATTTGTAGAAGAAATGGATGCAGTGTGCTATCCATTTGGAGATGGCTTTGCCTTCTGCCCCTGTAGCAAAGATAACCAGCAATTGATCAGACTTTCTGAAGGATTTAGTCCTGTCCAGATAGAATCTGAGCTGTCTGTGCATATCTAGAGAGTGAATAATCCTTTCCTCCTTGTTCTGGGGATTAGGAAACAAAGTGGGCAAATCAATGGATTGGTTGAGAGCCACTCTGGACACCACCTTGGGCATGAAGGACAGGTTAGTTCTGAGGGATACCGGTGTCTGCATGGATGATGACAAAGGGTTCCACAGCCATGAGTGCTTGCAGCTCAGAAACTCTTCTGGCTGAAGTGATGGCCAGAAGGAATGCTATCTACCAGGAGAGAAATGTTAGCTCTGCAGAAGAAGCTGGTTCGAAAGGGGGCAGGGTGAGCTTTTCCAAGACAAAGTTAAGGTCCCAAGCTGGTGTTGGTGCCCTTCTGGGGGGGCTCAAGTTGTTAGCCCCTCTGAGGAACTGTTTGATCAAAGGGTGTGAGAAAAGGGGCTGCTCAGTGGAAAATGAGCAGAAATAGCAGAGGCATAAATTTTTATAGAGGAGAAAGAGAAACTACTGTGTAGTAGGTCAGCTAAGTAATCCAGGATGAGAGGGATGGAGGGCTGTGTCGTATTGGCTCCCTTAGCCTGGATCCAGGTGCAGAACCTTTTTCATTTATCTGCACAAGACTTTCTGGTGCTAGGACGTCTGGCTTCACAGATAACTTCCAGAACCTGGTTACTGAGGATGGCAGATAGGGTCAGGGTTAAGGAATAAGCCAAGCTGCCAAACTGAGCATCAGCAATTGGGGAAGCACGAATTCCCCTTCCCTCTGGGTCAGGAGGTTTGGAATCTGAGGAAGATGCCATAGAGGCAGCTGGGACAGGCTGTGCAGCAAGTACCACCAGTGTTGTCGGGGCCAGTCTGGAGCTATAAGAATGGTCCTTGGTTTTTCCTCCCTTATTTTGAGCAGTACCCTGGGGATGAGAGGTAGGGAAAGAAAGGCGTAGACCTATAGATTGACCTAGGGGAAGGACAGGGCATCCACTTTCCAAGCCATGCAGTGATGCTCCCTGGTGCAGAATTTGCTGAGCTGATGGTTGGTGTGAGAGGCAAAGAGCTTGACCTTCGGCGTTCCCCATTTCTGAGTTATGAGGGTAAAGGTACTTCTGTTGAGTTGCCACTCATGTAGGTTCAGAAGGTTTCTGCTTAACTGGTCTGCCAGAGAGCTGAGAGAGCCTGTTAGGAATTGTGCTAATAGGTGTAGCCGCATGGAAGAACTGTGTGCCAAAGGGTCATGGCCATATGGCACAGACGGTAGGAATGAATCCCTCCCTGCTTGTTGATGTACCACATCACAGTGGTGGTGTCCGTTTTGATCAGAACTACCCCTGCAGAGAGAAGGGGTTTGAAAGCTATCAAGGCTTTCTGCACAGCCATCATCTCTTTTTGAATGATGTACAGAGGGATTTGATGTGGGCTCCATTGGCCCTGTATGCAGCTGCCATCCAGATGTGCACCCCAAGCGTAGTCTGATGCATCTGTGGTGAATGTCTGGGTGGCAGGGGGTGGGGAGAAGGGCAGTCCCTTGTTGTGTGAGCATGCTGTTGCTCACCAAAGAAAATCATTTCTGAGGCAAGGAATTATAGGTAGAAGAGTTTCCAGGTCTTGAGAGTGTCGACACCAAAGGCTCTTTAGGTACCACTGAAGTTTCCTCATATTTAGTCTGGCATATGGAATGAGCAGTAAGCAAGATGCCATGAACCCCAGAGCTTCCAGGATCTTCCTTGCAGATAGCTGGGGCCTGGTGGCTAGTTGAGAGAAGTAGGCTGTCAGGAAAATTTGTTTCTCTGGTGTAAGGTATGCTGTCTGGGAAGCTGTGCCAGACTTGCTCCCAGGAAGATTATCCTTTGGGTGGGCACCTGTTTGGATTTCTTTTCATTGATTGTGTGCTCTAGGGAGGTTAGAAGGTTCTTTTAAAAGGCCAAGTGCTTGAGCAGCTTTTCCTGGCTGTCTGTCTGAATAATGCAGTCATCTAAGTATGGGTAAATTTGAATATTACTTTGTCTGCAAAAGGCAATGGCTGGAGCCAGACATTTTGTGAAAACTCTGGGAACAGTAGATAAGCCAAAGTGAAGTGCAGATAACTGAAAGTGTTGAGATCCTGCCCTGAAAAGGAGATAGTTCCTGCATGATTCCCTGATAGGAATGTGCAGGTAGGCCTCTTTTAGATCTAGGATGGCTAGCCAAGTGTCCTTGGAGAGCACAGGTAGCAGTTGCTGGAAGGTGAGCATTTTGAATTTTGGGATCACCAGGAAGGTGTTTAGAATGGATAAATCGGGGATGGGGTGCCAGGTGCCCTCTTTTCTGGGCATCAGAAAAAGTCTGGAGAAGAACCCTTGGCCTGTTCTGCAGGAACATGCTCTACTGCTCTCATGGAGAGCAGTGAAAGGATTTGCTTTTCAGCCTCTGCCCACTGACTTGGTGGTAGATCGGGGAACCCTTTAGGGGTTGGAAGGGTATGGAAGGAAAATTTGTATCCCTGAGATTCAATGTTCAGAACCCATTGATCCTTGGTAATGGTGGCCCAGGTGCTTGAGTGAAAGGAGAGTTTTCCTCCTAGGGGTAAAGTGAAGGTGGGGGGGGGGTGGAGGAGGTGAGGCATTGTGAGTTCTTACCGTAATGGGTGGCTCAGAACTCACTGGTTTTGAAGTGGAGGTAGTCCACTGCTTAGATCTCGGCATTCCCTGGGGCTGCTGTCTGGGGGTCTGGTTCCACAGGGCCTAGACTGGGGCGGTTTACTCAGAGCAGGAAAGGACCAGTGCTTGAAGGGACAAAGCCTGCTGAACCTAGGGGGCTGGGCCTGTAATAAGAAATCCTTAAATGTTTGCATAGATTTTGTTTTTCCATCTTTTTTACGACCTCTTCTGCCTTAGTGTCAAATAAGTTATCTTTGTGCAAGGGGGCATCCAACAATTTAGATTTGACATGGTCTGGCAGGGGTTGTTCCTTAAGCCATGCATGTCTTCTAATGATAGATCTAGTGACTGATGCCCTGCAAGAAGCTTCTTGGGGGGTCAAAAACCACAGTGCAAAGTGCGTTTAGTTACTTGAATTGCAGAATACATTTAGTCTTGTAAATCTTTAGATTCTGCCCAAGCAGGAATGGAAGACATTGTTTCTTTAACGAGTTCCAAGGTATGTTGCTGAAATTTCAGCATATGGAACTGACAATTTAGTGGCCTGATAGCAAGAGAAGCTAACGTGTATACTTTTTTACCCCATCTATCCAATGCTCTGGAATACCTGTCTGAGTGGGTGGGATTCTTAGCAGAGGTTGCTTTAATCCCCTTTTGGCCCTTGGGAAATGACCTTAGGGTCAGCTGTTGGATTTTTAAAAAGATATTTGTGTGAGTCAGGGATTCTATAGTACCTGTCTGGCTTCCTGGGAGCAGGAGGTAGGGCATCAGGAGTCAAGCTGGATTCTAGGAAAACATCATCCACAACATCCAGGACTGGGGGGATGGCCAAGGGTATGTGTTGCGGAAGATCTAGGAATTCCCAGAGTCTCTTTTTTGACTGAGAGTAGTCCTGACTCTCCCATTGGAGATGCTCCCTTAAAGTATGCAGGGTTTCCCCCAAAGGGAAAATCATCTGGGGGAGAGGCTGAAGGAATCGAGTCCTCTGCATCAGAATCCTCATAAGTGGAGAGGGGTTGCATGTCTTCATAGTCAGATGCATCATATTCATCTGATTTCTGTTTAGACAAAACTACAGGGGACAGATCTCTTTTCCTTTTTGAGGGGGTAGCTTGGCTTCCCCTGATCAGCATGATAAGGTCTTCCACCATTTTAAGTATTTGAGACTGAGGCAGGATAACTGGCACCTGAGAGTGGGTTGTCTGCTTTTTGGGTGTGGTTCGAACCCTGAGCCTAAAGAAACTCGGTCATTTTTGAAAGAACGGTAGTTGTGAAAGAAGACGACAGTTTGTGTCGAGATTCGGTAGTGCGAAGGACTTCCTCGGAAGCCAGTGCCTGCTCAGTGGCTCCGGACCCATCCAAAGTAAAGATGACCGCAGGATCTTTAGTTGAAGAGTTTTGTGGCATACCGGACTCCGAAAGGGTCTTGGTAGTGGCCTGCGAATCAACTGAAGTGGGCATCAGGGGCTGCAAAAGTGCCTCACTGAGTACCAGAGGACTGATGACTAGCTTAACGGAACCGTCATTGATAGGTTTGGACCTGTGCAGTCTCTCTCTGTCTTTATCTTTACGTTTTTTAGGAGGATCTGCTATCGGATGGCTTACCAAAGCCATATCGGAATTCGAGGACTGTAAACAAAAATATCTGGCTACAATAAGGGCCTGAAGATGGATAGTTCTGGCGCTGAACAAAGCACAGAAGCGACAATGGGGGACGTCGTGGTCTGGGCCTAAACAAGTGACTCACAGTGAAGTCTCGTTTCAGTATTTGCTTTCCACAGGCGAGACAAATAACTTTTCCGACATCGGTTAGTGCAAGAAAAAAGGATCCCCAATGGGGTACTTAGCTTTGGAAGACTTCAACTTCAATTCGGAGAAGAAAACTCAGGTAGCGGCCGACCGGCACTTGTGCAAACTGCTTCTGCTTTGGGCTCCATGACAAGAAAGACTAGTGTAATGGCGTTGACTGCCTTACTTTATACTACTGACGACCTGACGTCAGTCCTCAAGTTACAGCAACCGACACAGAAATCAAAAGTCTCTGGTATTCGGGCCGGCCGAGGGCTACCCAGGCAGAGATGCAGAGATAAC
This sequence comes from Protopterus annectens, assembly GCF_019279795.1. Lineage (NCBI taxonomy): Eukaryota > Metazoa > Chordata > Ceratodontiformes > Protopteridae > Protopterus > Protopterus annectens. Next base: position 121,373,704 of record NC_056733.1, on the reverse strand, counting down.
CCAAATGTGATGACTACAACAGTGAAGAACATCTAAAAGTTCTGGATATGCAAAGAATAGAAACAACATACAAAATTCCACAAGATTGGCTAACTATGCAAAGCACTCCGACGTATTCACAAGATATATGCAGAATAATTAGTAATTCTTCATTTAAAGAAATACCTAAACTTACAAAATACCTAAATGAAATCATATACAATGATTATGACATGGGAAATAGTATTTCGAAATTTTACAACATACTGAAAAATTATAAAGCACCCAAATCCTCATATTGGAATTATATAACAAAAGTACACTCATTACAGCTAACTGAAGAAATTAAATCAAATATTTTATACTTCATCATCAATAAAACAAAAACATACATCCTTTACACAATACTGGAAAGTTTTTAATTACAAATGCTTGCACAGAGCATTCTTAACTCCAAACAGAATTACTAAAATTAATTCTTCTACAAAGGAAATATGTTGGAGGTGTGAGCAAATACACAATGCAGATTGGAATCACATTTTTTTCGACTGTGTTAAAATTAAGCCATTTGGAATGGTATTAAAAACTTTTTACAAGCTTTATTTAATGAATCATTTAACTTATCTAAAGCTCTATTAAATGTGTACGAAGGTCATCATTTGAATGAGTTAAATATGTATCTAGTATGGACAATACTTGCAATCTCAAGGAAATGTATAACAAGAACATGAAATACAAACACAATACTGACTTTGAAGGACTTCTACAGTCTACTGAAGACCACAGCATTGTTGGAAATTAAGGATTCATTCTAAGCCATTTATTAATAATCCATGGAAAAAAGTCTTATCATTGACTGACACTTTACAATAACTGAACAGATACACTATAACTGTTTTATTATACCTATACAGTAATTGTATATATTGAGCTCTGTTATAGTGTCAGGCTAATGTAAACAGTGTACATAGTTAAGATATTATATAAAAATACTATGGAATTTATTCAACTGTATTCGAAAAATAAAAAAATTGAGAAAAAAAAGTATGATGTTTAAGCAACTGACTTTCAGTCTAGATTGTCACGGACGTTATATGTCTACATGAAAAGAGAAATGGCAATATTGTAATGTGGGCAAAATGTCTTTAATCTGACCGTAGTCAAGCAACGTGTAACCAGCCAGAAAGTGGTTATTTTGTGAATGCAGACAACAAGAATGGGTGAAAAAGACTGCCACTTTTATCAACTGATCACAATAAAAACTGTTACTCTAGATCACTGAGGCACTACGAATGTGTGAGAACAAAATAGCTTTGTGGAATGCGACATCTTCACAAAAAAAAAAAAAAAAAAAAAAAAGTGCACCCTGTCATAAGTCCATGCGCAAAAGGTAAAGAGTTGTGTAGCCATACTCCTCATAACAGAAGATATTCACAAATTAGAACATTGTTGCACATTATCATGTATTATCCTTGGTAATCTGGCCTGATCCGCAGAGCTTTTACCTGTCACACAACACAGTAGGCCTCCTCCCCATGGTAGAGATATCAATGGGGCATTCAACAAAAACTTAACAGCAGCCCTATCCATGCTGAAGTTAGGATATCATGCATGCCTGCTATCCATGAAAGGAGGTTATAGTCTAGTGAGTCTATATATTGGTGGGGTGGGGGTTGTAACACGCTTCTCTGGGAGTGTAAAGGGAAGTACCCAAGGATTAAGCAGGAACGTTTTCCCTCCCCTCTCCCTCCCACCCCATTTGATCTCTCAAACAGTTAATACAACTCGGTGCGACTTCCACCTCTAAATGGGGAATAGGTAGTTGGGGGTAAAGAGATCACACTGCATCAGTAAGCCTATCATATCCACTATAATGGTAAGCGTGCTCATAAATGTGTATTATGCTACTGATAAGAATTACTGCTCTGATATCATTCACTACCCATTGGGAGACTACTAAAGCAGTTTACTATTAGGGAGCAGCATGACAGCAGATCTAGGGAGGAATTAGCTGCAGATTTTGCAAGATGATGACTATGGCAAAATATGTCCTGTGTCTGTACTATATCTTGAACTTCTGGTGTTTGGAAAAGACGTAATTGGTTATCTATGTAGCTGCCCCACAATACATGGACTGTCATATTTCTAATGTAACAGAAGATACTTCCATGGTAGAGTACATACTCACTTCCCCTTGCAAAGTCTTGCCAGTATGAACATAAAAGGACAGCATGCATTTATTTAGCCATCTGGACTTGGTCTGTTTGAATACTGGCCTACTCTGCTATCCTGGCATTAAAGATACAAAAAAGCTGTTCTTACTTCCCTCAAAGGCCTTTAGTTTTTTCGTTGTACTACCTCAAAGGCCTGTATATGCCCATTGGGTACAGGTAACTTCTCCCTTGTTCTCTTAATTGGGGTAACATGACGGTAAATGGACTGACTGACTCAGGACTATCTTTGAGATCACTAAGTATGAACTGTGGGACGGTTCTGAGTGTCAAACTCTCTCTGTGGAGGACCATATAAAACCCCTACACACATTAAGGCATGTGGTTCTGAAACTCCCCTTGCTGAGAAAATGGTCAACAAACAAAAGGTCATTCCATGACAAATACTTCAGTGGCAGTGGGCTCCAAGGGCAGCAAAGTCAGCTTCTCAATTACAAAACTCAAATCCAAAGTGGGGACAGCAGTCTCCTTGAGAATCTCAAATGAAGGCTCCCCTTTAAAATCTGTTTAACTGTGGGGGTGGAGGTCAAAGAAGGTTTAACAAGCAAGCAGCCAGCAATAGGGACAAGTGAACTGTGTGTCTAGACTCAACTCTTGTCAAAGAGCCAGGTTAAAAAGTAGGCACACTTCTTACACTGAAGCAGTCATTGGCATTATATGAAGGTCTCTGCATTGGAGATAAAGAACCTTACATTTTGCCAGGTATGATTTCGTGGTAGGCCTTCTGGCCTCTTACAGGACATGCACCTCTCTGATGGGGAAGTTATCCCAGCAGAGAATGAGGCTCCTATAATCCAACTTACTAGCCTAAGGACCTTGAGGTTTAGATGAACATGTGTTCTCCCTGGTTGATCAGGTAATGCATGACATTCTAGCATTTGGAGGAGCTTCTCCCTGATCATCTGCTATAACCAGGAGAGGACTGCCTTGGCCAGAAGAGGCTATCAGTATGAGCCTTGCCTTATTTTATGTTACTTAAGTACCACTCTTGCATGAAGGAATAAAGTGAGGGATGATGTAAAGAATCTTCCTGCCTCATGTGACTAAGCACATCATCACTACTTGAGCCTACTTGCACAGGGGGCCTGAAGCAATATTGCTTGAGATAATGAGTGTGTATGGATGCAAATAAGTCCACATGCAGGACTTTACACCTTTAAAGTAAACGCTCAAATACCTGCCTGCCTAGCTTCCATTAGTGAATGCCGGAAGCACTCCTGACCAGCTCACTTGTAAACCAGTTCTGTATTGAAGAAGAGATGCAGGAAAAGCCTGTAAAAAGAGCCACTCCTCTTGACAGTAGGCTCAAGCTTATCATGACTAGTCTGTACAAATGAAAGCAGCACTTCCCCCACTGCTTATGGATCTGTTCCTGGGACCTGGACAGGTCTTAAAGGAAAAAAAAAAAAGGTTTCCTAATCTTTTATGGAGGACAATGTCTAAGGTTCAGGACTCTTGAAGTTGTTTTAGGATAGAAAGTGTTGTGCTACAGAAACCTGGTCTGGAAACAGGGCATGCATTCATAAATGAGGAAGAGTTATAAACTCTTTTCTGTAGCCAGATGCATCCACCTCTTTGTGGCCATGCTGAACATTTTTTCTTTGAAATGAGAAACTCTCATTCCTATGAGGTGAAATGGGGAGCATGGTAGAAAGCCATACATAGTACTGGGAGGGTTGCTCTTGACTGGGGGTTAAGAACTAGTCCCTCTTTCTAGGCATTAGGGCCTGCCCAGTCAACTCCATCTTCTCTAATGTTTCTTTTCAAAGGTCCACCTTTAAAACTGTTCCATTCCATTGTTTTCTGTAAAAGGGCCAATGTTATACAGAACAGTTCTAAGTGTCTGTACTTCAGATTGGAAGGATGAGATAAATGCTTGACAACTTGCAAAGTGCTCACTTTCAATTTTACTCTTAAATATGTCTAGAAGGGGGTCCAACAGTAGATCCTTTTCCAGCAATTTATTTAAGAGTTGCCCTTTTGACAACCTCTGATGAAGGTATTCTTCACTCTGTCTACAGCTGTGGTTTATGCCCTGGTACAAGAAACATCATCACAGCGTTACCTGACTGCTACTATTCATCTTTAAAAGCCATCTCAGACAGACTAAATAATCCCTGTTTGAAGTGTTTCATTAGCTATATCTGTCATCATATCCTAGTATCTGCATAACAATGTCAGCTTGATACTGGTGCAAATGTTACTGGCATCTGTTTGCTCTGACAACCCAATGTGGAGGAAATGTACTAAAACTCTTTTGACTCTGTCAGTTGGAAGACTGTTCACACCTGAAGGTAATTTATACATTTGCTCAGCAGCAGGCATGGTAGCAGCAGGGTACGAAACAGGGATCTTACAAAAGTATTTGAACTTTTGAGAGCAATATATTTACATAAAGAGCAATTTTACTGAGTAGGATATCTCACCAAACTTGCTTCCTTGTGAAAAGTTGTTTGATGCTGGAATAAGGATATTTAAGTTAAGAGATGGGGAACAGAGGAGCCAGAGAATATAGCCCATCCTTAAAAAAAAAAAAAAAAGAGTGTACCACTTTGAAGGGACCAAACTATTATTTTTTTATTTTTTTTGACCTTGTAATACCAATCCGGTCTGATGAGGGATGAGAATACAACTCAAGAAAAGCATTCTTAAATGAGTCTTCAAACACCTGGAAAGATGTAGTGACCATTGCATCTCTGACCGTTACTCTAACTACAATGCAACTTCATAAAACTGAAGGTTTCTCCAAAGAAGCTACACTCTGGAGGACAGACAAAGATGATAAAGATTCCAGTTCATCCACATCTTAACCCAGATGAGAAGAAAAGCAAAAAGGAGACACGATTACAGTTGCCTACCAAACATATATATGTGTGTGGGTGTATGTATATGGGTGCATGTATATGTATATGGGTGTATGTATATATATATATATATATATATATATATATATATATATATATATATATATATATATATATACACCCAGACACACACACATATATATATATATATATATATATATATACACACACACACACACACAATCTATATATATATATATATATATATATATATATACACACACACACACACACACACACACACAGTGGATATAAAAAGTGTACACACCCCGTTAAAATGCCAGGTTTTTGTGATATAAAGAAATGAGACCACAATAAATAACTTCAAAACTTTTCCCACCTTTAATGTGAGCTATAACCTGTACAACTCAATTGAAAAACAAACAAATCTGTTAGGGGAAAAAAAATAAAAATAACAAACGTACAATAAGCTGGTTGTATAAGTGTGCACACCCTTAAACTACTACTTTGATGAAGCACCTTTTGATTTAATTACAGCTTTCAGTCTTCTTGGGTACACACCTGCCATCAATTAAAGAGACTCCTTAACCCAAAATAAAGTTCAGCTGTCCTAGTAGGATTTTAGTGACATTTACTCAGTTGCCTGCTACAGCAAAAACCATGGTTCACAGAGAGCTTACAAACCATTAAAGAGATCTTATTGCTGAAAGGTATCAGACAGGAGAAGGGTACAAAAAAAATTTCCACAGCATTGGATATACCATGGAACACAGTGAAGTCAGTCCTCAAAAAGTGGAGAAAATATGGGACAACAGTGACACTGAAAAGAACTGGACATCCCTCCAAAACTGATGAAAAGACAAGATGAAAATATCAGGGAGGCTGTCCACAGCAACAATGAAGGAATTTCTGGCAAGTACTGGCTGTGCACTACATATGACAACAATCTCCTGTATTCTCCATATGTCTGGACTATAGGAAGGGTTGCAAGATGGAAGCCATTTCTTACAAAGAAAAACATCCAGGCCTGGCTAAAACTTGCAAAACAATACATCAAGTCTCCCAAAAGCATGTGGGAAAATGTGTTGGGGTCTGATGAGACCAAGATTGAACTTTTTGGCAAAAATTCTCAAAAGGTACGTTTGGTCCAAAAACAACACTCCGCATCACCAAAAAGAACACCATCCCCACAGTGAAGTATGGTGGTGGCAGTATCATGCTTTGGGGTTGCTTTTCTACAGCTGGAACTGGGGCTTTAGTCAAGGTGGAGGGAATTATGAACAGCTCCAAATACCAGTCACTTTTGGCCAAAAACCTTGAGGCGTCTGCTAGAAAGCTGAAGATGAAGAGGAATTTCACCTTTCAACATGACATACAAGCATACATCCAAATCAACAAAAGAATGGCTTCACCACAAGAAAATTAAAGTTTTGGAATGGCCCAGCCAGACCACAGACCTAAATCCAATAGTAAATCAGTGGGGTGACCTGAACAGGGCTGTGCACAAGAGATGACTTCGCAATCTGACAGATTTGGAACGCTTTTGCAAGGAAAACTGGGCAAATCTTGCCAAGTCAAGATTTGCCATGCTGATAGACTCCTACCCACGAAGACTGAATGCAGTAATTAAATCAAAAGGTGCTTCAACAAAGTTCAAAGTTGTTTAAGGGTGTGCACACTTTATGCAACCAGCTTATCATATGTTTTTTATTTTTTATATTTTTCTCCTAACAGATTTGTTTTTCAACTGAATTGTACAGGTTTATAAGTTACATTAAAGGTGGGAAAAGTTTTGAAATTATTTAATGTTGTCTCATTTTTTTTATATCACAAAAAACTGGCATTTTAACAGGGGTGTATACACTTTTTATATCTGCTTTATATATATAAATATATACAAACATGCATATATGTATCTGTGTGTGTGTGCATTTATATGTGTATGCGAGTATATATGTATACCTATGCATATATATATATATATATATATATATATATATATATATATATATGGTTTGACTTTTATATATATATATATATATATATATATATATATATATATATATATATATATATGGTTTCACTTCATATACTCAGAATATTCAAATCCCTAATTTCAGCATTTTGAGTGCATGAAGCCGAAACCATCACAACACCGAAACCCCACAAAGCCGAAATCACAAATCCGAATACACAACCTACACCACAAAAAACAAAAACACAACAAAACACCATACATGCCTACACTTAACAGAAGCTGGGTGCAAGCCCCCCGGTACCCCTCCACACCCCCCCTACTTTTATATACTAACTCAGAGATTGCACAGAGAAAGAAAACCTCAAACAAACATTCTACAGTCCCGCGCACACACACACACAACCACACCACACAAATTACAAAAATGCTCACATACGCTCACTCACCTGAAAGTCCGAACACAAACATCCCAAACACTTCCTGTAACGTAGCATCACTGCATAAGCACAGATTAGACATATTTGCATTCGCGCTTATGCACTTTCGCTATTCTAAAGTTTCGACTTCATGCACTTGAAATGCTGAAATTAGAGATTTCAGCATTTTGAGTATATGAAGTGAAAAGTACAGTTTTGTACCTACCATAAATGTAGATGTTCGAGGATACACATTGCTGCAGTCCTAACTATTGGGGTAGTCCGCTGTCCAGTCGGCCCGAATACCAAAGTATATGGCTGACGTCGGTCAAGGCGCATTAGACTGACGTCAGTACGTCAGGGTACTAATGCGCATGACCGACGCCATTTCTTCAGTCTTTTCTTGCCCCAGATGTCAGAAGACCCTAAAAACACAAGGCCCAAACCAAAACACCAAAAAGCCCTGCACCAAACTTATATACAATATATATATATATATACATATATATACAGATGTACAATAATATACAGCAAGTCACACCACCACCCCTAAACACAGAGGGGAAGGCGGGAGGGTAAATTGGACTGCAGCAATGTGTATCCTCGAACATCTACATTTATGGTAGGTACAAAACTGTACTATGTTCTTCGTTCCACATTGCTGCAGTCCTAACTATTGGGTAGAATCCCAAAGCAGAGGTAAGGGAGGCTGGCAAATCATAAAGAAGCAGGAGCTGACAACATGCCTTGCAAAATAGCTGTGGCAAAACCAGCCCTAGACTTAGAGTAGAGAGGAAGGTGATAATGCTTAGAGAAAGTATGCACTGAACTCCAAGTAGCTGCCTCCAAAATATCCTTAGTTGCCACCCCCCTTAGAAATGCTGTAGAAGTGGCAGTAGCCCTAGTGGAATGAGGCCTAATCCCAGCTGGAATCTCCTTGCCATGATGGGAATAACAAAATGCAATGCAAAACCCAATCCACCGAGAAATAGTTTGTTTTGACACAGGCTTGCCCTGAGAACTCAAAGCAAAAGAAACAAACAACTGCTGAGACTGCCTAAAATCCTTAGTCCTGCTCAAGTAATAACGCAATTGCCTGTGTACATCTAAAGTGTGCAAAATCTTTTCCCCTTTGTTTTGGGGATCTGCATAAAACGTAGGCAAATGAATAGTTTGGTTTAAAGCCACACTAGAAACCACTTTAGGCATAAAAGAAGGATTTGTACGTAATGATACCCTATCCTTATGAAAAATCAAAAAAGGCTCAACCGCCATAAGGGCCTGTAACTCAGAAACCCTTCTAGCAGAAGTAATGGCCAACAAAAAAGCAGTCTTCCATGACAAGAATTTCAGTTCAGCAGTAGCTGCAGGCTCAAAAGGTTGTAGAGTAAGTTTCTCCAACACAAAATTGAGATCCCAAGCAGGAGTAGGAGCTCTACGTGGGGGTCTTATATTCTTTGCCCCTCTAAGAAATTGCTTGAACAAAGGATGTGAAAACAATGGTGGGTCACAATCATAGTGAGCTGAAATTGCTGCAGCATGAATCTTAATGGAAGAGAAAGACAAACCTTTGTCCAATAATTCAGTAAGATATTGAAGAGCCACACTCAAATTAGGCTCAGAAATCTCCAAATTCTTTGCTGCACTCCAAAATAAAAATCTCTTCCATTTTTCTGAGTACACTTTCCTTGTACTGGGTCTCCTGGCTTCCATAATCACATTTAAAACTTGTTGAGGAAGTTGAGACCTACTATCTTTCAAAACAGAATATGCCAGGCTGTTAGATGAAGAGAGTGAAGCTTGACATTGAGCAGGTGACCTTCCCTCTGAGACAACAGGTGTGGAATCAAGGGTAAAGGCCAAGGAGGCTTCTTTACCAGACTCCTCAGTAATGGGTACCAGTGCTGCCGAGGCCAATCTGGAGCTATTAAAATCATCCTTGGCTTGTCTTGTCTGACCTTTAGAAGCACCCTTGGAAGAAGAGGCAGAGGTGGAAACGCATACACATGAAGATTTTTCCAACTGAAAGAAAGAGCGTCCACTTTCCAAGCTGTGTGATGAAACCTCTTTGTGCAAAACTTTGGCAGCTGGTGGTTTAGTGGAGAAGCGAACAGATCTATGTCTGGAGTTCCCCAGGACACTGTCAACTTTTGAAATACATGAAGATCCAGTTTCCACTCGTGGGGATCCATGATTTGTCTGCTTAACACATCTGCTAAGGAGTTCTGTGCTCCCGGCAGAAACCTTGCCTGAAGAGTTAGTTGCAAGCTGAGCGCAGTCTCCCATAAAATCATTGCTTGCCTGCACAATGGGTAAGAATGAGTTCCCCCTTGTTTGTTGATGTACCACATGACAGTTGTGTTGTCTGTTAGAATCAACACCTGCCCTGGAAGAAGTAACTCCTTGAAAGCCATTAATGCAAACTGGACTGCTAACATCTCCTTCATGTTGATATGTAGATGCTGTAGTCTGGCAGGCCACGTGTCTTGTATCCACTTTCCATGTAGATGAGCTCCCCAAGCAATGTCCGAGGCATCTGTCGTTAAAATCTGACTCGCCTCTGGCCGGGTCACAGAGAGTCCCTTGTTTAGGTGACATTCCTGAGCCCACCACAAAAATTCTTTTTGAAGGCAAGGTATTATTTGAATGACAGTGTCCAAATCCTGGCAGTGCTGTGTCCATACATTTTTGAGATACCATTGTAGCTTCCTCATATGCAGTTTGGCATTGGGAAGCACCAGAATACAAGATGCCATGAACCCTAATGCTTGAAGGACTGTCCTTGCAGTCAGCACGGACTGATGAGATAGTTGATGGAAGTAAAGTGATAGACTCTTTTGTTTGTCCGGGGTTAAAAGGCCATCTGGGCTGCTGTATTCAGTCTCACACCCAGAAAGCACATGTCTTGAGAGGGTACTAGACTGGACTTTATTTCGTTCACAGAATACCCTAGGCATCTTAGCACTGCTATGACATATTCCAGATGCTGTAGAAGGTCTTCCTTTTCTTGAGCCAGAATCAGGCAGTCGTCCAAGTAAGGATAGATTTGAATTCCTTGTAGCCTGAAGTAAGCTATCACTGGAGCCAGAACCTTTGTGAATACTCTGGGCGCAGTAGATAAGCCAAAGGGCAATGCAGAGAACTGATAATGAGAATTTCCAGCTCGAAAACGCAGACACTTCCTGCAATTTAGTCTTATAGGCACATGAAGGTAAGCTTCCTTGAGATCTAAAGTTACCATCCAGTGATCTTTGCCCAGCAGAGGTAAAAGCTGTTGTAACGTCAACATCTTGAACTTGGGAATGTCCAGATAAGTGTTGAGGATAGATAAATCCAAAATTGGTCTCCACGTGTTCCCCTTCTTTGGTACTAGGAACAGGCGAGAATAAAATCCTAGGCCCCTTTGTGATACAGGGACTGGCTGAATGGCCCCTATTTGAAGTAACTGAGAAATTTGCTTGTGTGCCTCTTTCCTTTGAGGAGGAGGAACGTCTGGCATGCCTTTGAAAGGAGGCAGTGTATGGAAATAAAACCTGTAACCGTGGTGAATGATATCCAACACCCATCTGTCTTGAGTAATTAAATCCCAATTTTCTTTGAAAAGAGACAGTCTTCCTCCCAAAGGAGCTGCCAGACGAGAATCCACTGGCAGCTGAAAAGGCAGGTCATTGGGTCTGTTTACGAAAGGACTGACCCCTGCCCTCACCAGAAGTCTGAGCAGGTGAACTCCCTGTTCTAGGTCTAAAAGAACCTTGAGCTCTGCCCCTACCACGTCTAGACCTACCCCTAGACTGGGAATCATAAGCAGGATATGTCCATCCCTTAGTAGGCCAATTTCTACTAAACTTCGGTGGCTGCACCTGCAAGAAATCTTTAACAGTTTGCATAGACTTAGCTTTGTCCTCCATTTTCTTCAGAACTGCTTCCACAGGCGAACCAAACAACACATCAGACTGTAAAGGAGCATCCAAAATCCTTGACTTAACATGCTCAGCTAAATTCTGATCCCTTAACCAGGCATGCCTGCGAAGAACAGAACTAGTGGCAGCCACCCTCGAGGAGGCCTGCACAGCATCAAAACCACATTGCAAAGAATGCTTACCCACTTGTTCAGACACATGAAGTAAATCTAGCAACTCTTTACACTCTATACCTTCCGCCAAAGCATCCACCTTAGATTTCAATTGTGAAAGAAGATAATTTTGATATTTTAGCATGTGAAATTGACAATTCAACGCTCTCATGGCTAGAGTGGAAGAAGTATACACATTCTTTCCCCACCTATCCAAAGCCCTTGCCTCTTTATCAGTGGGAACAGGATTTTTAACCACAGAGGCCTTAACACCTTTAGGCCCCTGAGAAACAGTTTCTGGGTCCGCCCTAGGACTCTTAAACAAATACTTATGAGCTTCGGGCACCCTATAGTACCTATCAGGTTTAACAGGAGCAGGAGGCAAAGAGTCAGGGTTCAGGGAAGCCTCTGCAAAAACATCTTCCACCACATTCAACACAGGAGGTATAGCTAAGGGCCTATGTTGTGGTAAAAATAAGAATTCCCTAAGCCTTTTCCTGGAATCAGAGTAATCCTGGCCTTCCCATTTAAAGTGTTCCCTCATGGAATGCAGAGTCTCTGAAAATGAGAAATCCTCAGGAGGAGAAGCTGTAGGTGTGGAATCATCCACATCAGAATCAGAATAATGAGGAAAGTCCTGTAAGTCTCCCGCAGAAGACTCAAGCCTCTGAATACTGTTCCAAACTCTCAAACTCAGGTTCCACCCTAGGCCTCTTATCAGGAGGGGGCATAGAGCCTCTAATCATAGTAATTAAATCTTCTGCCATTTTAAGCATATGTTTCTTAGGCACAGTACCTGAAGTGCTAGGAGAAACCCCACTGTAGCTGAACTTGGCCTACCTCTGAAAGAAGCTTTGGCAACAGTAGGAGAAGCTCTAACTGTCCTGGGAACAGAGGGAAGAACAGTTACCTGAGTAGCCCCCTCAGCCTGGCCTACCTCCTGAGAGGGCACATCCTGTAACAATAAAGTCTCTGCCTGAGACTCCAAAGAAACTCCTGGCAAAACCTCTGGCTCCACAGAGCCTTCTAAAGAACCGACGTCCGGGACTGCCGGTTCATCAACCCTAGGCTTCGCTGTTTTGTCTTTGCGCTTCTTAGACGAAGCGGGCGTCGGAACATCCGACGGCATTTTGTAATTACAACGCTTCCCAAACACTAACCTGGCACAGTCTAACCTTCTCTTAATAGTGCGTTTATTAAATCTAGCACAAGAGCGGCAACCAACAACGTCGTGCTCAGGCCCTAAACAAGGTATACACAGAGTATGGTAATCCCTATGAGGTATCTGTTTCCCACAAGAAATACAGTTATTCACTTTTTCTGACATCCGGTTAAATACTGAGGCAAGAAAAAACCAAAATGCTCTAACGGGTACTTAGCCAACTTTGATTCGGTCTGAAACTCCGACTTCGGAAATATTTCAGAACGCCAACCTGCACTCGCAAGAACTGCTTCTGCATCGGACCATGCGGCAAAAAAGACTGGAGAAATGGCGTCGGTCATGCGCATTAGTACCCTGACGTACTGACGTCAGTCTAATGCGCCTTGACCGACGTCAGCCATATACTTTGGTATTCGGGCCGACTGGACAGCGGACTACCCCAATAGTTAGGACTGCAGCAATGTGGAACGAAGAACATCCATATATGTGTGTGTGTGTGTGTGTGTGTGTGCATATATATATATATATATGTATATATATATATATATATATATATATATATATATATGTATGTATGCATACATTTTATTTATATATATATATATATATATATATATATATATATATATATATATATATATATATACACACACACATATATATATATATATATATATACACACATATACATACACACACACGTGTGTGCATGGGTCTACTTCGAAATCCCGACGCCCATATAACAGACGTTCATTTATGTGAGACGAAAACAGCGAAAGACGAAATACCCAAATGCAAAATATTCCCAGGGCAAGTAAACACTTGCCCAACATGCCCTCTTCTCCACTGTAGTACGATCCTGGAGTTGGTATATATAGTTAAGGGGTGTATGTGTGTGGGGGGGGGCACAGCCCCCCACCTAGGTGGGTTTTACTTGTGTTTAGGCAAGTGTTTACTTACCCTAGGAAAATTTCGCTGTCCGGGTATTTCATCGTTCATTATTTTTGTCTCGCATAAATAAATGCTGTGGGTGCAGAGATTTCAAAGTAGATCCGTGTGTGTGTGTATGTATGTATGTGTGTGTAACTCTGTAGCACTACCTCACCAGCTTCCACTGCGATATTCATCCCCCTCCCTCTGTCTAGTTCCATACCACACAATTTACTTCTTCATGTTCTTCTTGGCTTTTTAAATCAATTTACTTCTTATCTGACCGAGTTTTTAATTTGTAACAGTATCAGTTGAGAAATTCTCTTTCTTCCACATCCTAGTGATAACCTTTTTGACCAACAGAAGTAGACATGTCAAATCCTTTCTCCTCACACCACCTTAACATATATCCTCTACTAAAGTACCAGTTCTCATCCCGAATTTGCTTTATGAAATGCTGAAAGCTAATATTTAAATTGGAAAAGTCTTGGACTGGTCTAGAAAATATGGTCCCAATCATCTATATGGACAGAGTTACATCTCCAACAGAACTTACTGGCCCCTACGTATACTGCTACGCAACTTTAATAGACAGCAGAAATATTTGTGAAGACATTTCCACCCAGAAGTACAACATTTTCTGGCCCATGTTACCTTTTTTGGTGTAAAGCACATTTCCTACCATCAACTACAACCCAAGTTAACTTTCCTATCCTAGTTTCCACTTCAAAACATTACAGCTATCACTTTTAATGATTCCCCCATACAATCTACTAATCAGTTTAGCACTTGTCATATGGTTTCAATTAATAGCTCAATCAAGCCAAAGCTCTAATAATTAAGTATTCATTATCCATCAACCGAAAGGTCTCCCTTGGCAGTTGTACTCCAGTCCATAATCTCACTGCCCACCTGTAACTGTTCTAAAGTAATGGGATCCATGCCATTTTTAAATCAAGCATTTAAATAATCTATTGATCTTCATTAATGGGTAGCAGCTCTACCTTTCAGTTCTCAAATCTCTTTCGTTCCCCTTCTCACTTCATAATTTCGTATCAATTTACCTGTTGTACTCTATCTGTTCCCTTTTTTGAATGAGCAGCATTTGTTTCCACTTGGAATTATATTTCTCATTCTGAAGTAAATAGGTTAGTTTTGGTTTTGTTGCTTTGTAACAACTTTTGACGTTTTGTTCCTGTGGAAGAATCCCTTTATTCTAGCTCTGTCGCACCTTTTCCCCTCCCCATATAAAGTGTTTTATCTCTTTCTGCAACGTGGTCCAGGTGTCTCCATCGACTTTACTTTGGAAGGCTTGTCCCATATAAATTATCTGCAGGACCAGAAATATTTTAGAGTTTATGTTTTATGATACATGCCCACTGAAAGCACACTCCATCCTTTTATAGTCTTTAAAATCTTATAATGCATCTCTTTCCAACGTCCCATGGGTGCTTCTTCACTCCTCCTAACTAGTGATACCCCTAGGTGCTTCATTTTAAGGTACCTCTATGGAAATTCTCAAACCATTTCAAAGAAAGGGAAATAAGTCACAGAAATTGTCCTGGTTTTACTCATTAGTCTTGTAGCCTGAAATATTTGCAAAATGCTGAATAATCTCAAATAGTTCAGCTAAATCTCTTTCAGGGTCTGTTGAGTATAAAATTACATCAGCAACAAAGAACTAACTTTTCCTGTCTACCAAATGAGGGAATCCCTGGATTTCATGTTGTGAGGGCTCTAAACAGAAGGCAAACTACTAAAGAGATAGAGGGTATCCTCGTCTCCACTCCCCTCTATTAAGTGACTGCGTAACATTACCCCTATTTTTAAATTACCTATAGATCCATAGTATAAGCTGCCATATCATCCCTATAAAATCCTAAGGGAGACTAAACGTTTATGAGATCTTCCATAAAAAATCTCAGTGCTTTCTTTCAAATGCCTTTTCAGCCTCTCACTGGATCAGCAGCGAAGATTTGCACTGAGAATATTGTCATTGTGCAGTACAACCAGGTTCAGCATGAAGAACCCTGCTGTATATATTAACTTTAGTCAAATATGTGCCTAACCTGTGCTGCAAAGTGGTTATAACATTCCCTACATAAAACAGTGGTCCTTTCATTCCAAAGACCACTTAGCAAAGTGGCCACTGTTCTTTTACTTGACCATAAGATTACATTGTGTAAACCAGTTACTTTGTATCTCTAGCTTCTTCTTGCCTGTGTTCAGTAAATATAAGAAACCTGTTCTACTTTGTGCCTTTTGCTAATTGTTGAGCACCAGCTATAAACTGATTGCACTCTGTAATAAATGACCAGAGGATGGGATGCCTGCAGTGCTTGGCTTTGTTTCATTCCCCTACTCCTAATTTCTACCTATCCTACCTTACTCTATCGTTACACTTCCCACATATACCCATCACTCATAACACCCACTCCCTATAACTCCCAAACAGCTTAATTACCATCAATGACACATTCCTGTTTCTGTTCACCTATTCCCTACTTCCTTTAACATTTAGCATCATTACCAATAGTAAGTCACCCAGCCATAGTTCTTTGCACTACATCTTCTCCTACACAGACTCATCCCCAACAGTACCTCTGAATCATGCATCAGAAAAACGAGCTATTCCAATCATTCCTGTGATGATCTCTTACATACAATCAGATTAATATTTTTCTCTCTCATCACTTCCTCTATTATCCTTCAGCATAACCCTTCTCGCTCTATACTGCAGATATCCCTCTACCATCAATCTCTCCCTCTGCATCTATACAGAATTAAATCAGTATTTTTTGCTTAGTACCCTTCCTTGCCATACTTACTTTACACTAACAGACTCATCACTATTTAAAGTCATCCTCATTCATTTCAATATTCCCCACACCTATACCCTTAAACATCCAAACAATTCAAAATCACCTACTAAACAATCTATTATTCTACATTTCAGCTTCTACTTTTTCCCAAATAATCCCTCTTTACTTATCTTACATTTCAGAAACATGCTTCTCCTATAATTTTGCATACTAGTACCCTCTTCTCCTACTTGCAGATCTACCCTCAAAGTTCCAAAAAAATTCTTATATTGTGTCCTCCAATCGAAATACTTCTGAATCTCATCTCCCAATCACAACCTATCTATATCAGCACTTGTATGTATCCTACTGTTCAAGCACAATCATCCAAAGCAACAGCCATTTTACTCACAAATCAGGTATTAAACAAAATCATGCAAAAATGCCTCTACCGGTACCAACATACCTCCAAACCCATAAAACATGGAGGCAACGACTACCCAAACCCGGACACAACTCAACATATCCCAATCAGCTCCTTTATCACTTTCACCTCTACCACAGTCCTACCCTAGCCTTCACATATACCATACCAACTTATGAAGTATTTATAACCGAAGTATATGCATGGACAGGAGTAGACTCTCTAAACATCTTAGCTGACAGAAATCTGAGTACACCAGGAAAAAAAATGTGGAAATTGACCCATCAGGCTATAGAACATTATCAGATTAGACAAAGCCAACCAAAAACCTGGCAAAAAAGCACACCATAGTCATGGGTATATATACATATCCCTAGGTAACAATACTAAAACAGTGGAAGATATTCTCCGCTGGGCCTCCTCAAAAATCCTTCATGAAATGATAATGCTGGGTAATGCCAATATATATTAGCAAACCATAAAATTTAAAAATCCAGCCAAAAACATACATATCTACAAGTTCGACCAAAGTATAACCACAACAACTAGATATAACAAACCATCCCATGGAAGGCCTTAGTGATCACTTTCCAATCTAAAGCATTAGGTACTAAATCAACAGCCCTAAAACATATTACAGCCTGGTAAGAAAATAAAAGTGTCTTCATTAAAAGTAGTAAGTTAATACATTACAACTCCTTAACTGGAAATCACTACAGACTTCCCCATAGATGGTGCTCTCTCAGAGTTAAAAAAAAACAAACAAAAAAAAAACCTCTAAACACAATAGTCCCCCTCAGAATAGAGGCAGTCAAAGACAACAGTGCCCCCATGGCCATCCTTAGCAACTAAACACTTCATGAAACAAATTGACAAAGAATGGAAGGTTTGGACAAAAAATAAAACCGCTCCCACTTTACTGGCACATAGACAGCTAAGAAATCTAAGAAAACTTATCACCAAAGATAATAAAGCTTATTACTAAACCAATCAATACATACACACTAATAATTCAAAAGTGTTCTGGGCCTCAATCAATAAACTGTTAAATCCAGGACAACACTAAACACACTAACAAAGTGATACCACAGCCAACCAATTTAATGACCACTTTAGACAGTACAGTCATTAACCAGCCAGATGACTAATCAAGGTCTTGATGTCCTTACTTAAATACAACCTCCTTCAACATTTCTCATTGCAACCAGTTTCGACAAACATTAAAGCCTACTACAACTGCCCCTAACAATCTACCTGATAAATATCTTAAAATGGAAGTTAAGGCTATTGTATATATCCCAGTTTCAATTCTAATAAACTGATCAATATCTGAAAACAATGTCCCATCACTTTGGGAAAAAAAATCATTCATTACTCCAACGCACAAGGGTAGAATCAATACAGATCTGTCGAACTATAGGCCAATTGCCATGTTATTGCTCCTCTCAAAAAGGTTAGTGAAATGTATTCATACACAATTTCAACAATCTAATAGATATCTATCTTCTGTCTTCGACATCACAGCACACCTACTGCTTGGGTGAATTTTGTTAATACTGTCAACACCCGCAGAAATGCCAGAAGCCTAGTCTCCTCAATCTTACTGGACTTATCAAAAGCTTTTGATAGTGTCTCCAATCAGTTAACTCTTACATAAACTCTCATTCTTAGGACTTAACAACTATTCATAGCAATGAATTTGACCGGCATACATGAGCTTAAGCTCATGTATGCCGGTTGAATTCTTTTTTGTTTTGTTTATTCAAGTTTTTGGTTTTTAAAATATTTTTATTCACAGCAATGGTTACATTGCTTTTGCTGTGTTTGAGAGGTAGCTATGAAATGGAAACATTTCTCTACATTCTTCTCTATAACTAGTGGCATCCCCCCCAAGGATCTATATAAGCCCCATACATTTCAATGTACAAATAAAAGACCTCTAAACTGCTACAAAAAATGTTACCCTAATTCAATATGCCGATAACCATTTTGTCAAATCTCTCCCTAAGTCTAAAACCTTATACAACAACCCTTACTGAATGAAACGCAGCTAAATAATTCTCAAGTACTGTTAAACTCAATATATGAAAACTAAATTACTGCTCTTTACCCCAATACACATCTCTACCAAAACAATACTATCATGTCTGCAAACACCACACAAAATTACTGCGTATCATCACAGACGACCTCTTGAAATCTGACTGACATGTATCACAACGTGATTTAAAAAAAATCATCAAAAATTAGGTACATTAGACACAGAACTTACTTTACTGTCACAACCAGAAGACATATAGTCTTTACCTTCTTACAGCCATCTCTTCTTTATGCTGTCCCAATCTTCACTAGCCTTTAAGTCTCACAACTGTTAAAACTTGAGCAATGTTACAATTAAACAGCCAAATCTGCAGTAAACTATAAATGAGAAATTACAGTTGTGTACACTTACCATAAATGGAGATGTTCGAGTGTATTCACTGTTGCAGTCATTACATTTGGGTAATCCTGCTGGCAGGATGCCCTCAGTCAGCCTGAATTCCAAAGTCTTGGGTCCTGCGTCGGCTGCTGTCACCCCTTCCCTGACGTCAGGTCGTCAGAGGTATAAAAAGAAGCCGCCAACGCCATTTTCTTCAGTTTTTCTTGCCCAAGATGTCAGGTGCCCCCTGAAAGGGTAGCCAAAATTTATATATATATATATATATATATATATATATATATATACATATATAAAATACATGCACCAATATAAACTTTACCTTCATCTACAAGCAAATACACCACATAGGTTGTATAAATCAGAGAAGGAAAGATAAGTTCCAGCAGAAAAAAGGGGGATGGCGGGTGGGTAACCTGGACTGCAACAGTGAATACACTCGAACATCTACATTTATGGTAAGTGTACACAACTGTACTATGTTTTTCGTGTTTCACTGTTGCAGTCATTACATTTGGGAAGAGTCCCAAAGCTATGGTTGGGAGGCTGGAGCTAAACAGCATTAGGAGTGGCTATGAGGCCCTGCAGAACTTCAGTGGCAAAGCCTGCACTGGACTTAGAGTAAAGTGGCAGATGATAGTGCTTTGTAAAGGTGTGCACTGAACTCCAAGCAGCAGCCTCTAAAATGTCTTTGGTTGGTACTCCCCTGAGAAAGGCTGCTGATGAGGCTGCAGCTCTGGTTGAATGTGGCCTAATGCCCTTAGGCACTGGCTTGCCATGGTGATAATATCAGAAACGAATGCAGTGGCCTATCCACTTTGAAATAGTCTGCTTTGAGATAGCCTTCCCTTGTGATCCTACAGCATATGCCACTAGTAATTGCTCTGTCTTCCTGAAAACTTTGGTTCTGTCCAAGTAGAATCTAAGCTGTGTACGTCCAAAGAATGCAGAATTCTCTCCACCTTGTTCTGTGGATTTGGATAAAAAGTTGGCAGATAAATAGTTTGGTTAAGAGCCACACTGGACACTACCTTAGGCAAAAATGTTGGGTTTGTTCTCGGAGAAACCCTGTCTGGATAAAACATGAGAAAAGGTTCCAGAGCCATGAGTGCCCGTAGCTCTGAAACTTGTCTTGCAGAAGTTATTGCTTGGAGAAAAGCTGTTTTCCAAGATAAAAACTTTATATCAGCAGTAGCAGCTGGCTCAAAAGGAGGCAGGGTGAGTTTTTCCAAGACATAGTTGAGGTCCCATGCAGGTATTGGTGTTCTCCTTGGAGGCCTTAAATTTTTGGCTCCTCTGAGGTACTGCTTTAATATAGGATGAGAAAAGATTGGTGGCTCTGTATTGCAATGAGCCGAAATGGCAGAGGCATGAATTTTAATGGATGAAAAAGATAGGCTTTTGTCCAGCATCTCAGTTAAGTATTGCAAAATCTGAGGAATATTTGGTACAGCTGTATCAGTTCCTTGTGCCTGGTTCCAAGCACAGAATCTCTTCCATTTTCCAGCATAAGATTTTCTAGTACTAGGCCTTCTGGCTTCCAAAATGACATCCATCACAGCTTTACTGAGAGGTGTGTTTTGTATGATTACATTATCTGCCATGTTGCCAGGTTTAAAGTCCTGAGTTGGCTGTGCAGGATCTGATAATTTTGCTGGGATAGTAGATGGGGTATTTGAGTAAGATCCAAGATGGGCATTGAGACAAGTTCCTTAGGATTCTATACCAGTAGTGGTGGGGCCAGTCTGGGGCAATCAGCATCACCTTTGGCTTCTCCTGTCTGACCTTTAGGAGTATCTTGAGGAGGACAGGCAGTGGAGGAAAGGCATATACTGATAAGTTTTTCCAGCTGAAAGATAGGGCGTCCACTTTCCATGCTTGTCTGTGATAATTCCTTGTGCAGAAACTTTTTAGTTGGTAGTTGTGAGGGGAGGTGAATAGATCTATGTCTGGGCATCCCCATTTCCTTGTTATCATGCTGAAGACTTGTGGATCCAACTGCCACTCATGGGGATCCATGAGGTTTCTGCTTAGTTCGTCTGCCAGAGTATTTTCCTTTCCTGGCAGGAATTGTGCCTGCAGATGTACTTGGTAAGTCAATGCTGTGTCCCACAAAGTCAAGGCTAGTCTGCAAAGGGGGGGTAAGAATGTGTGCCCCCCTGCTTGTTTATATACCACATGACCATGGTGTTGTCTGTCTTTATCAGTAGTTGTCCCGGATGAAGTAGGTCCTTGAAGGTTGTCAGGGCCTTCTGAACAGCTAGCATCTCTTTTTGATTGATATGTAGATGCATTTGGTTTGAGGACCATGTGCCCTGAATGCATCTTCCAGGCATAATCTGATGCATCCATTGTTAGTGTCTGCCTGACTGGGGGTAGTGTGAATGGCTGTCCCTTGTTCTGGTGACAAGCCTTCGCCCACCATAGAAACTCCTGTTGCAGGCAGGGAATGAGAGTAATCATTGTTTCCAGGCTGTGGCAGTGTTGATTCCCAACACTTTTTAGGTACCACTGAAGTTTCTTCATATGCAGCCTTGCACATGGAATTAGTAGGATGCATGATGCCACGAAGCCCAAAGCCTGCAGAATTTTCTTGCAGATAACTGGGCCTTTGTTGCCAACATTTTGAAATAGGTAGTCAGTTGCCTTTGTTTGTCTGGCGTGAGATAAGCCACCTGGGCAGTTGTATTTAAGCTTGCACCCAGGAATATTATCTCTTGAGAGGGTACTAGTTTTGACTTCCTTTCATTGACTGTGTACCCTAGGCATGTTAGAAGTCTTTTCACAAACGCCAGATGCTGTAGAAGAATGTTCTTGTTCTCTGCTTGAATTAGACAGTCATCCAGGTAAGGATATATTTGTATTCCATCTTTGTCTGCAGAATGCAATTACTGGTGCCAGGCACTTTGTAAAGACCCTGGGCACAGTAGATACGCCAAAGGGCAGTGCAGAGAATTGGTACTGCATTGAGCCAGCCTTGAATCTGAGGTATCTTCTGCATGATTGTCTGACTGGGACATGCAGGTGTGCCTCTTTTAGGTCTAAAGTCACAAGCCAAGCGTTCTTGCCCAGCATGGGCAGAAGCTGCTGCAAAGTCAACATTTTGAATTTTGGTATATCCAGGAATGTGTTCAGAATAGATAGGTCCAGTACTGGTCTCCAGGCCTTGCCCTTTCTGGGTACCAAGAACAGTCTGGAGTAAAATCCCTGTCCCTGTTCTTGCTCTGGTAGTTGTTGAATGGCCCCCATGTCCATGAGGGCTGAGACTTGTTTTTTGTGCCTCTGCCCATTGATTTTTTGGCAGATCTGGCCAGCCTTTTGCCTTTGGCAGGGTATGGAAATGGAACTTGTAGCCTTGTGACACTATATTTAGAACCCACTTGTCTTGGGTTATAATGTGCCAATTTTGAGAAAAAAGTGCTAATTTTCCCCCTAAGGGTGCTGCCAGGAGTTAAGTGCTTGGTGCTGGCAGGGGGAAGTCATTGGGACTGTTTCCTGTATGGTTGTGATTTGTCTTCTCCAACTTTGGAGGTAGAAGCACCCCATTGCTTTGACCTGTCTGAACCTTGCGCCTGGGATCTGCCTCTAGGGCATCTGGATCTGCCCCTTTGAGGTCTGTCTGACACAGGAAAGGACCAATTCTTTGTAGGCCAGTGTCTACTAAACCTAGGTGGCTGTACTTCTAAAAAATCTTTGACAGTTTGCATAGATTTAGCTTTGTCCTCCATTTTCTTTAACACCTCTTCTGCCTTAACACCAAACAAAGTATCATGCTGTAAAGGTGCATCTAATAATTTAACTTTGACATGATCAGGCAGATTTTGTTCCTTTAGCCAAGCATGCCTCCTAATTACAGAACCCGTAACTGCGGCCCTGCAGGAGGCCTCCAAAGAATCAAAACCACATTGCAAAGTATGCCTTCCAACTTGTTCAACTGCATGCAATAAATCCTGCATTTCCTTGTTTTCTGCACATTTAGAGTTTAACAACATTTTCTGTTTAAGCAATGCCATGACATGTTGCTGATATCTGAGCATATGAAACTGACAGTTTAAGGCCCTTATAGCTAAGGTAGCAGAAGTGTAAACCTTTTTCCCCCATCTATCCAGTGCCCTAGAATCTCTGTCAGAGGAGGTAGGGTTTTTTGGAGCGGAAGCCTTAACTTCTTTGGGACCCTGTGAAATAGTTTCTGGGTCTGCAGAAGGGCTTTTAAAAAGGAATTTATGAGAGTCAGGAACCCTGTAATATCTGTCAGGCTTAACAGGAGCTGGAGGTAAGGAGTCAGGGGTAAGACTAGACTCCGAAAACGCATCATCTACAATGTCTAACACAGGTGGAATGGCTAGAGGCCTGTGTTGAGGTAGTAAAAGGAAATCCCTGAGCCTCTTTTTAGAGTCTGAAAAATCCTGGCTCTCCCAGTGGAAATGCTCCCTCATGCTATGCAAGGTTTTCTCAAAAGAATAGTCCTCTAGAGGAGAAGCTGAAGGTATAGATTCTTCAGAATCAGAATCCTCATAGGGGGGGAAGAGAATATTCCTGATCAGAAGAAATAGAAACCTGATCTGAAGATTCATAGTCAGTCTCTTGCCTAGGCCTCTTATCAGGAGGGGGATGGGAACCCATGATCAAGGTAATCAAGTCTTCGGCCATTTTGAGCATCGTTTTTTTGGGCATAGAGGCCTGTCCACGTGGCTCTTGAGTTTGTTTCTTTGCTTTAGAAGGTGCTTTAGTCTTTGCCTTTGAAGCTGAAGTTGGTTTAATATAAAGATGTCTAGGTCTGAATACACCCTCAGAAGCCAGTGCCTGCACAGCAGCTCCGGACCCATCTGAAGGAGTAGTATCCGAGGCTCCAATACCTTGAGTTTCCAATGGTATGGCAGACTCCACGTGGGAGTGGGTAGCGGCCTGCGACTCTAAAGTAGCAGGCATCAGGGGCTGTGAAAGCGCCTCACTGAGGACCGGCGACTGGCTAAGGAGAAGCTTCGTCAGTTTTGGACCTCGGTTGTTTATCTCTCTCCTTTTCTTTGCATTTTTTGTAAACTCTGGTAGTCGGATGGCTATCAGACGACATTTCTGGATAATTAAACCGTGTCCAAAATAGTTTAAAGCAAAATTATACTGACACTTAATAGTGCGTTGTTTAAATCTAGCACAAAACCGACAACCAGAAACGTTGTGATCAGGGCCTAGGGTAAGGAATACAGTAAGAATGTAAGTCCTTATGAGGTATTTGCTTTCCACAAGAAATACAATTATTTACTTTTTCTGACATTGGTCTGGAGCAAGAAAAAGGTTTCCCCAATGGGGTACTTAGCTTTATTTAAGACTTCGGATCTGAAATTCAAACATGAAAATCTCAGGAGTCGGCCGACCGGCACTTGCGAACTGCTTCTGCTTCGGGCACCGCGCAGCAAGAAAGACTGAAGAAAATGGTGTTGGCTGCTTCTTTTATACCCCTGACGACCTGACGTCAAGGAAGGGGCAACAGCAGCCGACGCACGACCCAAGACTTTGGAATTCAGGCCGACTGAGGGCAACATGCCAGCAGGATTACCCAAATGTAATGACTGCAACAGTGAAACACAAAGAACATCACACCACTGCCTAGCCTTCAGAGAACTAAAATGGTTAGTACCACCATATCACCTATCTCTTTCTCAGCTAAGTACAATACACACACGTTTCTATGACCCAGAAAAAAATGTCCAGTCATTAACAACTTAACACAACACTACTCCCTCAACAAAATATTATGCTATAGGGAAAAACCACTAAACATTATAGAGAAATCATTTAATAGTGCAGGTGAATCTCTGTATTCAAACACTATAGCTAAACTATGGAACAACATTCCACTATTACTTAATTCCATCAAGAATGCAAACCTGCAGTCCATGCTACTGCTTGACCTTATCCCACTACATTTACCTTTCCCTCTCCATTTGCTCCAATACTACGGATCATTTGCTAATCTTCTCCAGTAAATTCCAACTCCCTCTTCCCTATTCTGTATACTCCTTTATTTTCCAGTCATCCCTATTGGTAAAAAACCTCCTTTCTCCATTCCATTCTTTTTTTTTTTTGTTTTTTTTTTTGAACACCTTCACAGAAATATCACTTGCGACACAGGCAAATTTACATTTATATAAAAGTAATCAAACTGTATTAAGTTCACATTTACAAACATTATACTTCACATATACTGCTGTACATTGTATAACCTAAGCAACATTACATAAATTATTCAATTCCTGCCCTTTAAAAAAAAAACATCCTTATTAAAACATAATTTACGACACTGGCCTTACCGTGTCTAGACAATTCTGATTATGCATCATAGTTCAGAATTATTAGGTCTTTCATCACACCAATCTGTCCACCCAGCATCTCCGAAGGGGCACCCCACAATTGAAGTTCACCAACTCACAACACTCCCAGAAAAAATGTTCCCAATTATCTCTTTCTTCCCTGACACACCTCCCAACATTTACGAAACAAAACAACCAAAGTAAACCAACTAAACATAAAAGAAAGAAAAGAAAAAAATGAGTATATTTCTACTAATAAAATACTGAAGATAAGGCCTTATAACAACAGATGAAGAGTACCTGTATGGTACTAGCCCTTTTAAAAGTTTTGGCTCCAAACTGATTTGTACATGATCAATTGCTTTATAAAAGCATTGGTCACAAAGTCACAGTACTTTTTTAATTAACTGAGATGAAAGGGCTTATCAGACTTTTATTTCATTAAATTTTAACTTACTGGAAATAAAGCTGAAGAGTTTTTAACAGCCTAAGTTTTCTTTTACATACCTGGAGAAAAATTCTCTGGAATCTACTTGGGGTATAAAAAATATGTAAACACTTCCATGCAAAAATCGTATATCTTCTAGATTTTGTTGCATATTTGGGAGACGTACATATATCCTCTCATTGTTTCTTTGTGAATTGCTTATCCAGTCTCTCTTCCTAATCCTTTCTAACCTCCTCGGAGTCTTATAATTATCATGCAATACTTTATACGCTCTACTAATTATTTATTTTTTAATGGCAGCTTCTGTTACAGATTCTACTAAAAACTCTACCAGTGCTGGTCTTTCATCTATGACCCCACCCATTTCTTTTTCTTTGCCTATACTCCGATATCAATCCTTGATAGGGAAGGCAATCTCTAACCTGCAGTCCAAATAAATTCTTGGAATACTCCCATTTTATCATCTTTCCCTCTCTAGTTATTTGCTCCCAATACCTTGGGTTCCTTTGCCAGCTTTCTCCAATAAGTTCCAGCCCCCTCTTACCTATTTGTCTATATCCCTAGTAGCAGCCATCCCTATCGGCATCTCCTTTCTTCATTCCAGTCTTGGCTTAGTTCTTAGGATACTTTCTGCTATTTTACAGATATAATATTATGTATGATTACTGCTATTCTCCTTAAAGGCCTGCATCCAAAATCCCAGTCTCTCCTTGTTGCTTGAGCCCCCCCTCCCCTTTCATCAGCATCCCTTTACATTTTGGAATTGCAGTTTTCTGCTTGTGCTATGTGTATAGGAGGCTTAACTGTGTAGCTCTGAAATACCCCTACAAATTGGGTAATCTAAATCTGATCTTTTCTACTGGAAGAATCAGCTTATCCTGCTTGACGCTTCCCATCTTCCTCTCCCAGATAAAGTCATTCAGCTCTTTGTTAATTGCTATCCATAACTTCTCTGGCGGATAAACATATACCTGACGTATAAAAGACAAATGGGACTAAAAAAATTTTAACTGCTTATATCTTACTATTCATATCCATATAACAAAGCTTCCCTTTTCTCAGTTTTTGTATTATCTTTTTAGTCTCTTCTCACATATCCTTAGCTGCCACACCAGAATAATTTTTAATCCATACTCCTAAATACTTCATATTATCATGTCCCCATAAATATGGATATTGCTGAACCAATTCATATGTGGGTACATAATTTACCGCTATTGCCTTTGTTTTGCCTTTATTAATTTTATATCCCAAAAAGATGTGAAACTGTCTCAAAAAGTTCCATAACACTGTAATGTGCCTCTGGTTTTGTAAGGCATAAAATTATAGTATCTGCTAATAGAGCCAGCTTTTCTTGACTACCATACCAATTACATCCTTGAATTTCTGATTCCCTTATTTCCTTTGCCAATTGTTCTAAATATAATACAAATAACAATGGGGAAAGAAGACACCTCTGCCTTGCTCTTCAGCACAAACAGAAATCATCACAGAGGACCCCATTCACTTAAATGTTTGTCTCCGATCCCTCAGATATCCTCCTAATCAACCTTACAATTTTTTTTCAGGAAAAATAAAGCCCTCCATTACCCTGCTCATAAAGTCCCACTTACTCTATCAAATGCTTTCCCTGCATTAAGACCCACCAACAACAATAATGGTATTTTCTTATATTCTGCTTCCACCTGGATCATCAATGTTCCATTAATGTTGTCCAACATTTGCCTCCCCTTCACAAAACCACACTCATCCATATCTATCAATTTTTGGCATTTTAGCTATTATAGACATTAACACTTTATAATCATGGTTTAGTATTGAAATGGGCCTGTATGAAGCTGGATCTGATGGATCTTTACCCTCTTTAGGTATTACAGCTACCACTGCTTTCATGTTGGCACTCCTATTAAAATACTGTTAAACAAAACCTTCCAGATCTTAATTTATTTTCCCTCCCAGCTTCTAAACTTCCACAGGAAAACCATCTATTCCTGGGGACTTTCCCGTATATTGGTTATACATCACAATTTTGATCTCATCTCCTCCAATCCTAACCATTAGTAATTAAGCCGTATCTACCTCTAACCTTGGCATATTTAATTCTTCCATAAACATTTCAATTTGTATTATTTCTTGACATCCATATTTCTCTGCTTTATAGAAAATTTCATAGAATTTCTGAAATATTTCCAATACCTCCACAGGATCTTGTTACCTTCCTTGTTATAGGCTCCCTAAGTTTGGCGATGGCCTTTTCTGCTTTCTGTTGCCCGAGTTTTGTACTAAAAGTTTTTGTGCTCTAGTGTTACCAACAAAAATTAGTTGCTTAACAGCAATCTTTCTTATGTCGCGTATATTATCCAGGTAATCCCTTATTTTCTGCTTAGCATTCTGCAGTTGATCCTCTTTTTTTCTGTGAGATTCCCCCTATTCTGCAATACTTTAACATTTGTCAGTCCCTCTAAATAATTTGTTACTTCTTAACCATAGATGCCTTTCTTTCATTTCCACACTATTTTTAAACTCTACCTTCATTTTATCACACTCCCTAGCTATATTTTCAGAAGTAATTTATATCCTCTTAAATAGCTCTTGAATAATCTCCACTACCCATTCCTTAAATTCCTATCTTTTCAACAGATAGATGGGAAAGCGCTAGTGTCTCATTTTTATTTCATTACCGCATGCTTTTATTTTAGTTATTATTGGTGCATCATGATCTGAAATAGTTATTGGGCGAGTATCAAGACCTTCAATTAAATAATTACATGCACAAGTTCCTGTGAAATGTAAATTCTGTCTAACCTATCCCTATTTTTATATCTTGGGGGATATGCAAATTCACTCTGAACTCCTATTACTGAAGTCACACATTCCATGTCAAATATTTTCATAAATTTCTACCCTACTTTGGTTATACTTTTTCTTCTGGGCCCCCCAGACGCATCTTCACCACTATAAATCAAATTCTGGTCCCCATCTATAAGTAATATTCCTTGCTGAAAACCGATTATTTCTCCCAGAATTTTCTTAAGCTCCATTACAGCAGTTTTAGGTGGGATATAAATATGTCAGTAGCCCCTTAGCACTACAAATCTGCCATAATCATCTTTTTTATCCTCTTCTATCACTATTGGAGCTCCTCTTGCAATTAACATAAGTCTTTTCCTTTGCCCCAAATATTCCACTGAAAAAAATACCTTTATCAAACTCACATTTTCAGTTATTTCCCAGTGTGTGTGTCTGTAACATAGCTATTTGCACTCTACATTTTTAAATATAGTTCACTGTTTTTTTATCTGAGACCACTGACATTTAAAGACATTATGGAAAGCATCAGTGCATTAAAAAAGTTAGGATTCCCAGCTTTTATGTGCAACACCTTTTTTTTAAATGTCTAGTTCCAGCTTTTGTGTGACATGCATACACTGTTTGGCAGGTTGAATTTTTATATAGTTGTTTCCTGTCATATCCATTTGAGCTGGTCACATCTTGCAAAAATTGTTTTATTGAAAGCCCTCAAACAAAAGAAAGCCCTCATACCCATCTAAAACCTATTAATTTACTGCTAACACACAAAGCTATGTGCATCTGCAAATACTGAAGTTCTAAGCCCTAAAAGGGACAAATGACCCACACTGACAATCACACTCGCAGACTTGAGTTACGCTAAAAGAAAGGTTATCCATGCTAAGATGCATGGCGTAGCCTGTGTTTCTAAGTGATAACTGTTTTTGTCTTAACTTTATAGCTCTCCTAGGTGGGAAAACCCCTGAATGCTTTCAGAGAACATGATCTCCTAGACAGTTTTTCCCGAAAGTCCATCAATATTCACCAGACTGTAACCAATTTCTCTTTAGCTGATTGTCCCCCCATGGAGACATGAGAACCAGACGACCACTTCCCCATTATCAGACTGTCTCCAAGGAAACATCAGAACCAGTCAATTTTTCTTTATCAGATTGTTTCCATGGAGACATGAGGGTTGGATACAGAATTGCTACTAAGCACACATTCATTTGCTAGAAAAAAGCATCATAACATTCAATATTATTTTTCATTTACATGTTTTCTCTTAAAACTTGTTACTAATTCAATCTAAGATTCTTAATCCAGTCATTCCCTCCATGCAAGAATGAGAATAAGCACACTAACTTTTTATTCTGTCATGCACTTTTAACCAGGCGTTTTCTGTTTTTTTTTTTTTTTACACACTGCAGTGCCTACATTTCCTAAAACTGAATAAGGAGAGAGAGAAAGGAAAAAAGAACAGCAGCACATATTTACAATCCCCATTACACTTAAAATAACTTTAGTTTATAGCATGCAAAGAAAACCATACACTACAAAAATAGTACTATTAAGGAAAAAAAAGAAAAAAAAAACATGTTTTCTTTACGTACAGTTAACATTCTACCCTCTCTTCCCTCAGCAAAGCATTTTTCCTAACATTAATGACATGAAGTAGGGCCATACTTTAGTGTCCCTACAAGATTACCAAAATCTGAAAAAGTCCAATATTTCCAGATTTTCTTGTTCTATTCTATTTTACAAATATAATTAATGCACTGGAATTCCACATCAAGTTATTGGTTGTACTACTGTTCATCGCCATCTCCCAAATCCTGTTTCTGCTTCATTAGCAATGTACTCTCGATTCTTCCTGGTGTACTTGCCTACCTTATTTCTATCTTAATAAACAGAACCATTTCGGAGTCTTATGTCCCATCCATCTGGAAAGTCTCTCATATCACCCTTTTGCATAAGGGAGGTACCTCAAAAGAATTAGTCAACTCTCATTCTCCCTTCATTCTCTCCATTTTCCATTTAAACAGTGGAAAAGTTTCACACGTAAAGTCTCTCTGTGGTCTTTATTACCAGGAGAACAAGAAGCAAAATCTCCTTCTGTTTCACAGCTCACTTTTTGTTGGACAGTCCCTGAATAGTGGAATGAATTTACTCCTCTCTTGCCTGAAGTACAAGTAATCATTCGCCACAAACACTCTGTTGTCTCCCACTTTTAGTAGTTTGTCGTCAACAAATCCTGCTGGTAGGATTGCATCTTTACTATTAAAGGTCTAAGTTGCATTCTGATAACCAGGTTTGGAGCATACACACGATGTGCCCTTTCAACTACCAACTCCTGCTGTGGAAAAGCAGTCCAGTTGCTTATTTGTGCTTTCATAAAATGAATACAGTCTGTTCTTTGGTAGCAGTTTCTCTGGTATAGCTGAAAATGTCAGGTTTTCCCTTCGTGCTCTGTCCTCTAATTCTATTATTTTTTAAACATTTTTTCCAGAGCAGTCTCACATTCACCCAGCCTTTTCTTCATTTCAACCTCTGATTTTTGCAGCTTCATCTGAATATCCATTTAAAGCTTCTTCCATTTTTTCCAACCTTTTGTTGTTTGTGTTGACATATTCCATCAATGTTTTGTTTATTTTAATCGGGTCTGTGTGCAGTTGTCTTATGTCTTCCTGTAGATTACTGGAAGTCATTTATGGAGGCTGCACTGCTTTTTGCTAAACAGCTGCAGAACTTTCTCTAGTCAGTGTTTCTTCCTCACTTTTTGTAGTTGACTTTTTTTCTAGTTGCTCTGTATTTCTTTTTTTTTCTGTCACCCAGGCAGTGCACTTACTGGCCAGTTACTGAAAATTACCCATAAACACAAAAGTCTACTGGCCTTCTCTGTTAAGCATCTGTTTTCACACTGGGAGAGCTAGAGTTAAGCTGTTACTCACTGTGCAGCCATCTTGCTTCTCCAGTCTATTGTGAGAATAGTTCTTAGAATACCTTCTGCTAATTTATGAATATAATATTCTGTACATTTTTTTGTTATTTTTTTCTAAGGACCTATATCCAGAGTTCTGCTCTGTCATTATTTTGATTTATAACTTTCCACTTGTGTTATGTATATGAACCTTAACTACATACCTTTAAAGTAGCTACAAATCAGGCAATCCTAAATCACCTTGCTCTTTATGGAAAGAATCAAATTATTCCACTTAACTCGTGCCCTGTTCTATTCACAAATGAAGAATCCATGGTCTTCAATACACAGCATGCTGGGGAAGAAGGGGAGAGTACTGTTTAACCTAGTAACCACATTTAGGTGTACAGCTCTCTCGGGTGCCTCACTCTCCATCAAGGCAAAGAACAGGCATGCACTTTTCTCTCTGACAGTTAAGGGGATAGATGCAGTTCTCAAACAATGACTTACTTCCAGAAGATGTGACTGATATCTGTCCTATCATTGCTTTTTCTTAAGGTACTAATGCATTGGCCTGGGACCTTATGATGAATCCTTGTGCAACACTCTGTGCTGTAATCTTAATCAAAAATATCTTGAGATGCTGGTATAAACAGAGTCATTATCCTGGGTTTTTTGATGGCCAAGTGGAAACACAGGCTTATATGGTAGTACACAACATTACACTATTCTCTAAAGACATATATACAATGCTGGTGCAGGTCCTGGCTCATGATGCGACTCATAAAAACACTTCCCCACTTCATATTTTCTAGGTAAAGAACACAAACTCATTCCAAAATGAAAGAAGACTGTAATCTGAACTGTGAGGAAAAAAATATAAGATGCTGGGGATTGCCATGCTTTAGAAGTCAGCAACATGTTACAATAGTGTCAATAAACCCATTATATGCGCACATCAGTCTCTGGGATACTTGAAGAATACTATCCCAAATGCAGGCACAGGACAAGACGCATCCCAATTACATGCCCATTAAGACAACCCCTGATATCAGGTCATGCATATACTACATATTATATGTCAGGAAGGAACCTCTGAAAAGAATCCTTCTCATCTCTGCAAAGCTGAAAGGGTCAAGATTTGAACTTTCACACACATTTAAAGACAAGGAGCAGGATCATCTAATGAACTCAGTGTGTTTAATTCGAGGAATTTATTTTGCAGATGTTGTCCATGCAGTTAACTCAATGGAAACTAAGCTTCTAAGGATACCTTCCATACAGAAAGAAGGAAGCCACTGGCCCAGAGAATTTATCAACTTGCTTTATTATGAAACTGGAGAGAGATATGTATTCATTTACTAGCAGTAAGTCTGACTGAAAATAAACACCGTTCCACAAACTATGAATCTCAAAGCCAGCAGTTAATTACACTTTGGTCATCATTCATAATATATAACACTTTATTTTGAGTATCTGCTTTCCTCCTCACTCATGTGGCTAGGTATGCACAGGGTTACCATACATCTCCATTAGATTGGATTTATCTTCTTTTTTCACAATACATAGTACGACTTATTAATTTAATAACTCTGACAAAATGAAAAGAATCTTTAAGAAGTTCTAAAAATATATCTGGTAGCTTGCTGGAGCTTCAGTCTTACTTCCATTACTAGACATTATCAGCCTCAACAGTGGCTGGACTAAATTTTTATACATCTTGAAGAGCACAAAAATCCTACTTATTTTCAGTGCCTTGACTGTATAAAAAAAAAAAAAATATATATATATATATATATATATATATATATACACACACACACACACACACAACACACACACACACACATTTTAGTTATGAAGACATCTCTCTCAGAGGCTTCTGAATCTTTAACATTGCTGACAAAATGGAAAGAATCTTTAATACAAGGGCTTCTAACAACTTTCTACATATATTTATTTACATAAATTGACAGAACTCAGTCTTACTTCCATTACTAGCCACATTTTAATTTAATACTGTTTTGTTAATTCAAAATTTAAATAGCTACAGTCAATTAAAATTCAAGTTTTGACTCTCAATTACTATGCCAGGTGCATTAAGAACGGCTTATTAACTTTAACACTCAAAACTCCCAATCTTCAGTTCAGTGACATGGAGTTAATAAAGTGCTGCTGCAGTCTGTCTAACTTTCTGTAATAAGTTAATGTGCTGCTGACACAACCCAGAGATTATGTTTGATTTAGACTACTCTGGGCTTCTTATATAAACTGAAGTCAGAAAAGCAGAATAAGGTTACTAATTAATTTTAAGTTGTGTCTAACTGACTAACATCAGCTACAGCACAATCCTCCTACCTCAGCATTTTATACAGACACAATGATGTGGATGCAAAGGTGTTTGGCAATTTTGTAAACATAATGCTCTTTGGTGTTTGGAGACCATTTTTACTGCCAATGAAAATTTTTGCAAATTTCATGGGATAATCTTTTGATGGCTGAATAAGAGAATAATGTATTTCATGAAATGAAGAGTTTTACTGAAATGTTTTTTTTTTTCTTACACTTGCTTAATTATTTTTTTTTTGTATGCAGGAGATTAGACATCCTTAAAACAATTTATTGCAAAGATATAAATGAAAGCAATTATTTTAAAATTTTCAACATAGTTATGTTTCGGAAATTATGCAGACAGACATTAAAGCCAAGTTTGACTGTAAACAAAAACATTTTCTTCTACTTTAAACTTTTTATTTACATGCAGATAGCTAATATCTATCACACACATAACCATGTGCTAAAAAAAATCAAGTCAATAGGGCTTTCAAATTGATGACTTATTGTGATGTGTTTTACAAGGAAATTGAATTTTTTTTTTCGAGACAGTACGGTGCAGGTAAGATAAATGTATTATTTAGGGAAGTAACACTACATTGGTATGACAAATGCTTAAGGTTTTGAGTGGCAAGAGCAGTAGAATGTACAGTGAAATTTAATGAGGCTAACAGATTCAACAAAGAAATGATGAAGTTACACCTTGAATGCCAGTTGCAGCCTCAGTGAAGGCAACCCAGAACTTTTACCATTGTTGGTGAGAAGCCCGCATTAGTGATAAAAAAAAAAACAAAGAGTTTATACGAGCAATGACTTATCCTCCATTAGTGCAATTAGGAATAAAGGGATATATAAATATGAGTTCGCCAAACAATGCAATTTGTTAAGAAAGACCTTCCCTTTTCCTCTATGAATGAATAAATATTTTGAGGTCAGGTATAGAGACAGCTGTAATTATGAAAATTGGGTATATGCTGCTACTTGTCTGATCTGTGACAGCTTCTACACTGGTAAAACAATGTGGACATTGCCAATATATGTTGGAGGCTTGAAATGACAAACAAGAATAAGGGTATGAATGATGCAATGTACACCATTCCATCACATTTGATACATGGATAGTTTTTTTTTTCTTTTTATGACTGAACAAATGAAAAATGACATGAGGGGGAGTGAATACAAACAGCCTACTTGAAAAGAATTTCAATGGCAGGTTAAGTTAAATGCTGGAGTTAAGAAGTTATTCCATGGATCAATTACTCCATTAGTGTAAAAAGTTTGCTGAAGCTTAAAAGGGTTAAATGGTTTTCAGCATTTGTATCCAAGAGCATTTACTGGTTGATTTTAACTGTGTGATTTATTTTTTTATGTTGCTGACTGTTTTTAACCAAGAGATCTTTTTTTTTTTTTTTTCTTTTTTAATTTAATCCTTTGGTTTTGTAGTGATTGTATTCTAAAAGTCTTTTTGACTGACTAACGGTGCTCAATAAATCTAAAGCATATTCTGCTGGTCTACAACATGTTTTCCTCAACGCATGTGAATAAGGTTGCAGACTACTGGTAACAGTACCAAGCGGCACTTTTTCTTGTTGTTTTTAAATGCTTTCCCCACATGTAATTTCACTGATGACAGACATTCTTATTTGGAATATGTTTATTATACCTGGGTTTCTTTCTGCACTACTCAGACAATATGTGCCTGACATCCAAACACTTAAACAATATTTTTTCTATTCAGAAAATGCCTGTCAACATGCAATGTGCAGTTTATCCAGTGACTTTTACTGATCTTGCACATACTTCTGCAACTGTGTTAAACTCTAAAATACTGCTGGTACTTTTGTTTAAATATTTAAACAAAAAGTTGTGGCAGTGTACCTTACTCATAACTATATATTTGGTAATGAAAAAAGCAAGGGCAAGTTGTGGTGCTATTGCCTATTTTTTTATACTGTGGGGCAATATTACTTGTTACAAGCTTTGGGTATGTGTGTGCTCCCATAATACACTGCACAGTAGTGAGCTATCATAACATATGATGCAAAGCATCACTGTATCATTATATCATTTTGTAACAATGCTACATATCAGAAACTCCACATTTTCAGGTAGCCTGTACATATTAAGCACTCATCAGTGATTGCCATCCATAAATCCCCATTTTTGCAGAATGCCCCTGATTATGCCTCATATTTTTGCCCAGTCCCTCAAAAATGCTGACTTTTTGGTAATCACTGAGGACTACCACTGGGCAATAATGCCAGACATTAGAGCTTCATATTTTTTAATAATGCATATTGATGTAAAACCTGCTCTATTAAGTGAAAAAGTAGTGTTTAAAAGCTTTCTGTGATTTTGTTCCTAGAGCTGTGTGTCCATCTAGTCTAACAAATCTGTAGATGCTCCTATTCACTGTCTCTGGTAAGTAATCACACAAAAGGTCAAGGATTTATGAGATTTTCACTTTAAATAAACTCTCTGATGTGAATTAACTTCTTACATAAAGGTCTTCTCACTTTGCAAAGTCTGGTGCTGTGGCTCATTTTTCACCAACCACCCTCTCCGCTGACACATGTACCTCTGCAATGACATCACTCCTACAGTACTCCTCAATTAGGCCTACAAATTTACTACAAAACGGTTAGTACACAAGTGCCCTGAATTAGCCACTTGTATCAAAAATCCACTGGCAAGGTCAATGGCATTCTCAGAGACTCTAAGCTATTGTCCACCATGTAAATTATTCCAAATGTTGGTAGGATGGATATCAAAGGCATTCTACGGCATCTGTGGCTCACTTCTATAAATCCCTGGTGAGCTTTCTGCATGTGCAGCCTTACCATTCGTAACTATAAAGATACAGGAAGACAAGAGCTTCATAACTCTGTTACAGATTTGCTGGTTGCAGGCCTTTAACTGGATTCATAAAGTTATATCACTGAATGGAGGGGAAACATGGTTTGTAACTGTACATCAAGACACTAAATTTTCCAACAAGGCATTGTGAATGGGTTTTCCTAACTGATGCGTTTCCAAAAAGGAGGAGATGGTGTTTTATATATGAAAATTGCTACACTAACTCCTTTGAAGAACTGACTACTATTAAACAGTACATATAATTTTGGGAAAAAGTGGACATGCAAAAAATAGAGAAGCCACGTCTGCCAACTCTGTAAGTGAATGGTATTTCTGGATAGATGAAGGCTCACCACTCTGTCAGATGGGTCCCTGTTGCTGCCACTGTAAAAATATGGGATAAAGAGCAGCACAGAATACATTGGAGTGGACATGTGGTACCCTCTCATGTTTATCTGACCATTACTCATAGGTTTATAGGCAAGTAATAGACTAGCTGTCCTTGTGAGCCATTTTAAGCCTGCCAATTTCTCTTTCAAAAATGAAAATCAAACTCTGTATCTTGGTTTGTGATGTACACACCTTAACCATTACACCAACACCCACCAACTGTTATATATAATGTTAGTGGAAGCAAGATGGAAGGGATATAAACTAACGCATATGAATGCTGAAAACACAAAGGAAAGAAATACCATCCAGTAATAAACCTTGATGTTGTCACAACTTAGCAATGACAAAGTTCAAGCCCATGCCATAGTACGGTTGTTTTCACCAGCATTTAACATATTCTGATTGAACAACTGAGCCTGGGAAGAAATTAGAAATTATGTTAATCAGCTCAACAGATAATGCAAAGTTACCATTTCCATGTCACAATTACGGAAAAATTATCTATGTGATTAGTCACTATAACAGTAGATGCTGGAGTAGGAATCACTGATGCAGAAGAATCCTTTAATTACTGGAAATAACAGCAAAAAAGTTATGTTCTTACCATAATGTTCCATCTGTGTTGTCCATTTTCATTCCATTAATTTGTGGGAATATGGTTTCAAGGTTCGGAACCGACCGGCTGCCTTTTTCTAGCTCAAGACTCCTGACTTGAGCTACTCCTTCCTACCCATAATGCTCTGCTCCATCACAATACCTCTGATCAAGTTTGCCAAAAAGAACATAATTGCTATCAAGCATCAACTATACTACAAAAA
Organism: Protopterus annectens; assembly: GCF_019279795.1. Taxonomy (NCBI): domain Eukaryota; kingdom Metazoa; phylum Chordata; order Ceratodontiformes; family Protopteridae; genus Protopterus; species Protopterus annectens. The sequence goes on along the minus strand of NC_056733.1, from coordinate 121,335,582 downwards.
AACATGCAGATCAAATGTGTATACATCACACAAGTACGGAACATCAGGAATTAAACAAAAGGAATAAAGGTTCCTTCTAACTTCTACTAAGCTTCTCGAAGAATTGGATAGCGGGAAGGTTAATAGAATGAAGATGGACACCACAGATGGAATGCTATGGTAAGAATGTAACTTCTTTGTCTAATATTGTCCACTTCATTCCATTACCTGTGCAAGAGAGTACCCAGACACTATAATCCAGGGTGGTCATCAAGGAAGGATATTCCTGAGTGCAGAACCAAATGCACTTCTCCTGGATATGATGTCCAATTTGTAATGCGTAATGAAAGTATGGGGGTTTGACCAAGTAGTAGCAGCAGCACAAATGTTCTCAACAGAAATGCTAGACCAAAAAGCCTGAGGTGTGGCCATGGACCTTGTAGAATGAGCCCTTCAAAGACCTGGTAAAGAAACACCCTTGAAAGGATAAATAAATGTAAAACAGTCTTTCAACCATCTCGCCAATGTAACTTTGGTAACTGCTCTACCTTTCTTAGCATTCGAAAAAGAAACAAGCAGCTGATCACACTTCCTGGAGGGCTTGGTTCTATAGATATAAACACAAAGCTGCCTATGAACATCAAGCAGATGTAAAGTGTACTCTCCCTTATTCTGATACTCAAGAAAAAAGACTGGGAGATTGACTGATTAATGTTACTTAGCCATCTCTGGTAAAAAGGAAGGATTAGTACACAAGGTTACTGTGTCTTTATGGAAATTTTGCTTGGAGCTCAGATACTCTCCTGGCCGAAGTAATGTCTACTAGAAACAGGGTCTTCCAGGAAAGAAATTTCAAATCCACAGTGGCTGAGGGTTCGAAAGGTGGATGGACTAAAGCTTGCAAAATCATAGTAAGATCCCATGGGGGAGTAGGATCTTTGACTGGTGGCTGAAGCAGAAAAGTGCCCCTGAGGAAGAAAGGCTTTACACAGTTTTGAAGAAGCAAGAGATAAGGACTCAAAACCAAAGTGAAAGTTGGAAATAGCAACTAGTTGAACTTTGACAGTAGAGTAGCTAACATAAGCCTTGAAAAGGGAAGCCAAAAAGTCTAATGATGACTGAAACCAGGCCTGTAAAGGGATCTGTCTGTATTCAGCCCAAAAAGAAAACCTCTTCCATTTGCTCTTGTAAATTTTTTGTGTGGAAGCAGTATGGGATGAAATCAATATTTCTCAAATGGGGGAAGAAAGCCTGGGAGATCTAGCCATCATTGGAAATGGAGAAACCATGGGGTTAATTTCAGGCCCTGAATGTCTGGATGTGGATGCCCCGATGGATGAGCGCGCAGATCTGGACTTGGATCCAACTTCATCGGGGGACAAACCAGGTGAAACCAAAAAAAGGTGAACCAGGTTTGTCATGGTCAAAAAGCAGCAATGAGGATTACTTAGCTTTGCAACTCAAGGGCTTTCCATAGGAATTTGGGAATCAACTGAAGGGGAAAGGCATAGAGTAGAACTGAGGGGCCAAGCATGAACGACAGCATACGTGGGGACTGTCCTTGAGGAGGGATCAAGGAAAAATACCTGCTGCAATTGTTGTGGAAAAGGTATGCAAAGAGATCACAGCAAAGATGACCCCATTTCTTGAAGATCGTGCCTGCCATGGACTGATTCAGGGACCACTCTCGTGAGGCATCAGTAACACTCGGCTGAGCCTGATAGCTAAAATGTTGGACTCCCCCAGAATGTGCATTGCTATGGGAAAGCAGCTGGCAGAAATCACCCACTGCCACATTGCTCATCGCTTCTCCACACAGGGGGTAAGACCTGGTTCCCTCCCTGATTCTTTATATATCAAACTACAGACATGTTGCCCGTTTGGACTGCAATAGTCCCCTGAGGAAGATAGCTGTCGAGTTCCTGAAACACAAGAAGAACTGCTCTCATCTTGAGTACACTGATAAGCAATTTGGCTTCCAGGGACATCCACGTGCCTTGGACTGTCCAGCCTAGACAATGATCGCCACCCCACCCCAAATGAAAGGTGTCTTTGTTCAAGGTGGCGACTGGGGAGGGAAGAACAATTGGGCGTCCTTGAGTGATTTCCAGGGAATGAATCCACCAAAGTAGCCACACCTTGCACACGTGAGAAAGGCTGATGGGAAGACTGAAAGGATTCCTGAGAAGTGACCACTGTACTGCCAAGGTCCAGTGAAGTAATCATATGTGGAAGCACTCCATGGGAAGGAGAGTTATGGTTGCTGCCATGGAGCCTAATGCCCTGAGAACTAGAGAGGCCAGGGGTTTTGGAGCAGTCAAGATATGGCGAACATGAAACTTAAGATTTGATACCCTGTCCATTGTGAGGTAAGCACAGGACATCTTTGCATCTAGACTGGCATCTATGAAATCTATGGCTTGTACTGGATCCATCTGTGATTTCTGTAAGTTGCTGGTTATCTGCAAGGTTGAAGCTAAGCTAAGTAAGTAATCCCTGGCCTGAAAAAGTACATGCCTGGTTGGGGTGGTCAGGAGCCAGTCGTCCAAATATGGAAATATCTGATAACCTTGCAGTCGGAGATGAGCTGCAACTACTGCTAGACATTTGATAAACACCCTGGGGTTGTGGTGAGATCAAATGGAAGTGCCCAGAACTGATAGTGACTGGCTCTCAGCCTGAAATGCAGAAAAGGCGTCCATTTTGATATGACAGTACGCATCCTTGAGGTCTACAGAGCACATCCAATCACCCATCTTTAGAAGAGGTAAGATGGATTGAATTGTGACCAATCTGAAGTTTCTGTGCTTCATCAACTTGTTCAGAGAAGTTAGACCCAGGATAGGTCACACATCCCCTGTTTTTTAGGTACTAAAAAGAATCTAAAGTAAAAGCCCGATCCAACTTGATTGGGGGGTGGACCTCTTAGATGACTCTTTTTTTGCAGTAACTTTCTTATTTCCTGAGCCATATCCTCCCTCTGACTGGATGGAACATTGGGGAGGCAAAATTTTTGTTTGGGGAAAAAGGAATGAAGTATCTTCTGGATATGATCCTTCGCACCCATCTGTAGTTTGTGATAGCCTCCCAGGCTTCTGGATGCAAAGAGAAACATCCCCTGACTGCTTCCAGAGGAGAGCAGTCGGGCAACAATTCAGGATCACTGGAAAGGCTTGCTCGGAGCAGGTTCTTGCAACCCTTGATTCTGCGAACCCACTCAGCTGCACAGATGGCATCTCCCATTCTGACCATATCCCCCTCTGCCTTGGGGGGGGAGGTCTCCTTGTGTGTCTTGGAAAGGACCCTGTGACTTCCTGAAGCTGTCTCACTGAAGTTGAAACCACTGGAGCAGACACCTAACAGAAAGGATGGGCCTCCCGCTCCAAGGGAGGAGTCAGAGCTGAGTTGTCGATGGCCAAGGTACTGAGGGGAAGAGACAGCTCTGAAAACTTCAGAATCAAGGTCAACCACCTGGAACTGACCTCGATGCTACAGCTCCGAGACACACTCGGAACTGAAGCAGCTGGATCCGAGCAAGTCAAGGAGAAAGTTGGAGGAGGAGAGGAGATATCTACTGGCTCTAACACCCTGGCACCGAGACCCAATGGAAGTGACAACTCTGAAACCTAGGGGCAAATTGGAGAAAGAGCTACTGGTTGGAACCCTCAAGGATCCAAATGTGGAGGGAGCGGACACAAGACCCTCTGGATCTGTTTCTTGAGGAATTGCCTCAAACTTACCAACATCTTTAGGAGACAAACTTCAGAAGACCCAGTAGTAGTAGTGGAAGGAGGTCTGGTGTATCTCTGTGGGGAACAGGATGGAGAACTCTTAGCATGGACAGACAAGGAATACCCCAGGACAGACACTGTAGGAGCCAACGCTGTGGGAGCACCACTCAGTCCTGTAGCAACAGAGGATGACCGGGAGAGGTAGTGGTCACTGAGCTCGGAGCTGAGTGAGTTGGCTCTGAAGGCTTCTCCTTCTGCCTGGGTGGTTCCTAGGAAGACCAAGCGGGAGACTGTCTCCTGGACTCCCGGAACTCCCTGCCCTTTTTTGAAGCGGGTTGAGCCCCTGATGTAGAAGGTATCCCTGAGGTGGCAGGAGGAGGGAGCACCCTCTTTAAAATCAGTTTACTCCGCCTGTCCACCAGAGTCCAAGGATGAAAAATTGTACAAATCTAGCAGGGGCATACAAATGCTGAGGCCTCAAACAGTACACCCACTCACCATGGGCGTCAGATAAGTAGGATCTTCTGTACACAGAAAGTGCAGTTCTTAAACCCTAGTGGCTTTTGATCAGCCATGAGGAAAGGGAAAAGAAAAGGCAGAAGAAGACAGATTTTAAGACTTGATGGACAGAAACCTGAAAAACTAAAGAATAGAAAAGAGACAGGTAGGGAAAGAAACAATAATAAAAAAGCACTCACAAACTCATGGAGAAGCTCAAGATATGGAACTCAATGTGAACTCTAAGAGCAGCAAACGAGATATGAGGTACTGTGGGGGAGTGGGGCATTATGTGTAGGGAGGAGGAGCTCAAGTCAGGAGTCTCAAGCTAGAAGGTGGCAGACTGTCAGTTCCAAGCCTTGGAACTGTATTCCCACAGGTTACTGGAATGAAGTGGGCAACAACAGAGCCATTCAGACAACTCCCTTGGTATGGCTGAACTGCAGAACTAAGAGAGGAGCACAGCCTGCACCACCTTCAGTTATTTTACTGATGAAAAGGTTAACATATAGTGGTTCTCTGCTGAGAACTTGCAGTAAGTTTTGTGGGACCTTAAATGCCAGGGAAGTCCCTAGTAAAATATCTTTGGGGGGGGGGGGGGTTAAGGCAGCACACTTTAGTATTTACTACTTCCATAGGCGATATTGCAGAAGGTGGGAAAGGGATACGATTCCTTTCTTTGTAATTATAGTGGCAGTTCACCCCTAACTGCAAGGGGAAGGTGAGTGGAAGCCTACACTACAAAAATGATGGCCATACTTGGACATCTTTTGTTATGATAAGTTACTGACACAAGAGTAAGAAGTTCAACATACAAATTACTGCTGCAATAGTATTTTACCCATAGGGAGAGTACTGAAGCAGTTATCCATCCTGGGAGAGGATGGCACTCAAAACATGTCCTGCAATAAAGCAGATACAAAGCTTACTCCTCTCCAAGGATGAATATCTAGCTTGCAATACTTTTGGAAAAAAAGGCACACAGTTGTCTAGGTAGATGCTGTTAAAATCAGTGAGTCACAGGTACTATGAGCATAGGTATTTTTGAAAATGACTGTTGTGGCAGCTACTACCCTGTCACCTATTGCTATCAAAATAAAAGGTAATGATATAGGTTAGCTGCTTTGATAAAGTCCGCATGGAGACTAGTTTGTATCCTTCTTGCCAGATGAGCAAGGCAAACAATTGGTCCAATTGTCTTGCCTCTATTTTTAGATATTCAGCACTGGAGTTGCCTTTGCATTTCCCTTGTATCCTTGTTCTGTGTTGGCTGTAGTAGAATACTTTTAGCTGTTTGGCTTGGTTTACTTCCAGATTTGATATCACCTTAGGCATGGAGATGAGATTTGTCCTTAAGGTAACCCTACTCTTGTATGACAGTGAATATCTATTTCAGTTAAGAACCTTCAAGCTTCTGAAGTGAGCTTATGTCTGAATTTGGGGAGAAGTCTGCAAATACCCTCTACATGCTTTTTCCTGACCAAGAACAGATTGTAAGACTGCATTTCCAAGAGTGCTCCCAGGAAGAACTATTGATGTATCTGGTACCACTTTTGACCGCAGCAGAATAGTAAACTCCAGGATGATTTAACAGTGTAAGGCACAATATACTACTGCCTGCAAGAAAGCAGGAATCAATTACCTAAAGAACTGCAGTGAATCCTTGGGTCCTAAGACAAGTAAATACTGGGGGCAAGGGTTTGCTGAATACTATGAATGAAATAGTACATCCAAAGAGCAAGGAACTGAACTAATGAAATGAAATTACTCCTGATCGACCATGAACCTAAGAAACTGTTTGTGTTGTTTGCAGATGCGGATTTACACTTAAGCAGCACATCCCCCACCCCCAGTAGTGAAAGAAGTTGTTCCTGAAGGGTCAGCATTCTGAATTTGCTCACCTTTGATAAATCCGGGATGGGTCTTCATGAAACAGTTTTCTTGGAACCAGAAAAGCTTGCAATGAAGCCCTTTATCTTGTTCTTCAGCTGCAACCCTCCCTATCTCAACAAGTGGGTAAGGATATGTTTTGCCAGCTTCAACTGCTCGGGGGGCTACAAGACATGCCTTTAGGAAGGGAGGAAATTCTATGAATTTTTTTCAGTGGCTTGATGAACCAATCTCCCTTAACTGTCTGTCATTATGACAAACCAATTCTCTTGAAATAAGAGATCCTCCCTCCTGATATATATGGAGAAGTTTTAGCAAGGTGGGGATGAGATTTATAGGTGTGCACTAGGTTAATGGCCCTGGAGCCTTTACAAGCCTAGCCCATAGGATTACCCTGGCATTGTGCCACTCAACCTTAGTTCCCAGTGCCTCTGTCGAGTAGAGCCACTGGAGTGATCTCCGGGGTGAATTTTCTATTTCCCATCCACTCATCAAGATTTCTCTTGAAGAGGGACAGTGAGGCACTCCGCTTGACATGTATGGGAAGTCTATTCCATAGCATAGGCAGTCTTTGCATTATGAACCTGTCCCTCCAGCTTGTTCTGTTGATTGTGGTAATGAGGCTGAGGTCTCTGGAGTGTGTAGTGTGGCGGGATTGGGACTTCTTTAGATGTAGCATTTCTAACAGAGCTGGGTGAGGCACGGCTTTGTAAGTCAAGCAGAAATCACCTCTAAGTAGGTGATATGAGACAGAGAATAGTTGGAGATTTTTGAGTCTGTCCATATAGGACAAGTGTTTAAGGCTTAGGATACTCTGTGAGGTACTTTTGTAGCCTCTCCAGTTGTTGCAAGTGTCTAGTGAGGTACATGCAAAATAGGGCATTGTACTCAATGCTTGGCCTAATGAGGGAAGAGTACAGGGAGACAATGACCTCTTTCTTCCTGGATGCAAAACCCTTAGTAATGAGATGTGTCACATAGAAGGACTTTCTGACCACAGTGGCAATGTGGTGGTCAAAAGAGGTTGCTGTCAACCTGTGTTCCCAGATCTCTTATGACACCTTCTGTGTTCAGTGGACTACCATTGATGTGGTAATTCATGGGAACCGGGATTTTCCCAAAGGAGATGACGACATTTTTTGTCATTGAGCTTAAGGCCATGGTTCTGACACCAGTTGTTGATCTTAGGGAGGCCTTTCTGTAGGATGTCAACATCACTTGGGGAGTTAATTATAGCTCCTAACTTGCAATTGTCTGCGAACTTTGTCAGCCAAAGTCCCTTCGTGTTGGCCTGGACTTCAGAGAAGTATATACCAAACAGGAGAGGAACCAGGACCGAACCCTGTGGTTCTCACGGGACTTCCGAGTCCCTCTACTTTCCGGTCCACAGCACCACAGTTCCAGTCTTCCTCTCTACTTTCCGGTCCAGAACACCACAGTCCCAGTCTTTCCCCATATCTCCTGAAGGCTGCCAAACCGTGCAGTGTCCCCATGCTCTTGGTGAATGAAGACTCTCAATGGGCCTGATGCCCTTAGGCTTAAGCAGGACTGAAGTGGTCACAGGCCTCATCCATTATGCCCACTACTTCTGTGTGCTCAAACTTTTTCAGCATTGCAACTTTTATTTGTCATTGCTTTTTTGTCAGATTTTAAACCTATGTCCACTAATAGTACTCCTATAGGACAATACAGCCACAAATGCTTTCTTCAGTCCTGTAAAGTTCTAGAGTTTTGTTCTTAATGGATTAAGTGTTTAAGTTAAAAAATGGCACTGTGCTAAAGAGAGTAGCTATTTAGGTATCTCTCAAGAAAAAATAACAATGCACGCTTACTTGTATGCTTTTCTAAAGATGTAATGGACATTAGTATCACCAACTAGTGAACAAGTCAAACTTTCCAACAAAAAAATCTAAATTTGGGGACTTCCAATCAGTGGCTGACAGAGTAACATGCTGATTAGAGCTTTCCCAGTGTGAAAACCAAAAAAATGTTAAAAAGGCCAGTAAAACTTACCAACTTGGGTAAAAACTGGTTGTTGGTAAGTAATGACATTGCATGGATACCAGCAAAGAAGAAGACAGTTGAAAAAAACAAAGAAAAACTATAAAAGAAGAAAAAGCTGTGTCTGGGAAGAACCTTGTAGCTACTAAGCAAAAACAATTTCAAGTTGAAGGTTTAATACAAAAGATGGCTTCCAGGAATTTAGGGGAAAGTAAAACAAATGCACTCAGCGATGTTAATATACTCCTCCACTGCCACAATTATTTTAAAGTCAGATGACAAAAGACTGGAAAAAAAAATAAGACTGGAATGAAGGTAATATGACTGGCTGAACATTACGCTTCTCAAGAAGAATGCTTACAAATACAATTAGAAGCCAGAGGATGCAGAAAAGTTGCAATTTTTTCCACATCAGAGAAACTAGACAGAATAGACTTACTAATTTAGTGAATGTACAAACAAACAACTGAACTGGCGTTCCACAGCAAGATTTATTAATCGAACGGGCACACCATGTGTGTTCCAAATATCAAAATGCAGCAGAGAGATCTACATTAGTAAAAATGGAATCATAGCAAGGGAAAGAAAAAAAAATGTACCAGAAACCAAGGGAAAGAAAAAAAAATATACCAGAACTGACAATTATTTAAAACTGGGGACACCAGAGTTATTGCAATAAATGACTATTCAGTGTACACCAGGCGAAATAGAAGCAAGTTTATTCTGGCAATAAAGAGATGTCAAAACACAGGTGTGAAATTCAAGTTGCTATATCCAGTTGTCTTCAGAAAGTACAGTTGTGTACACTTACCGTAAATGTAGATATTTGAGAGTATTCACTTTTGCAGTACTGACTTGTGGGGATTTCTTGCTGTGGAATCCCTTGGCCTGTCTGATTACCATAGCAAAAATCTCCATCTTCCACACCCTACCCTGACATCAGTACACGGGTATAAAGGGAGCCAGATGCCGCCATGACATCATTTTTTTCTTGCCACTTAGAAATTATGAGCCCCCAGGATGAAGCATACTCAAGGGACAAAAGTAGAAAAGGGGTCTGCAGGATGACCACTTAGGGGGTCCTCTGGTTATTGAAGAGAACAGAAGCAGACTACTACTATAGGCAAAAAGGGAGGAAGAGGGATGTAAGGAAGACTGCAACAGTGAATACACTTGAACATCTACATTTATTGTAAGTGTACGCAACTGTGCTATGTCCTCCATGTTTCATTGCTGCAGTCCTGACTTGTGGGAGGATTCCCAAAGCGGAGATGAGGGTGGAAGGACAATGGGAAGAGAGGACCCCCTGAAAGATGACAGTGGTAAATCCCGCTCTAGACTTGGAGAAGGCGGATAAGTGGTAGTGTTTGGTAGGCAAAAAAGACCAGGTAGTAGCTTCAAAAATGTCTTTGGTAGGAACTCCCTTCAGGAAGGCAGTAGAGGTAGATGTGGCCCCAGTAGAGTGAGTCCAGACAGATTCAGGAGTCTTTTGCCATGGTGGCTGTAACAAAAGGAAATAAAGTGAGAGATCCACTTGGAGACAGTATCTTTGGAGACTAGTTTCCCTTCTGAGCCAATGGCAAAGGACAACAAGGAGTTGGCCTGATTTCATGTAAGATTTAGTTCTGTCAAGTTAGTAGCAAAGCTGTATGTGCATATCCAAGGACTGAAGGATTCTCTCTCCCCCCTGCTCTGTGGCTTGGAGAAGAAGGTGGGCAAGTATATGGCTTGATTCAAGATGCGTCTGTGACCACCTTGAGTATAAAGTATGGATTAGTTCTAAGTGATACTCTGGTCTGGGGGGAATATGAGAAAGGTTCTACTGCCACGGGAGCTTGCAACTCAAGAGACCCTTCTAACGGAGGTGATAACCAGTAAAAGGGCAGTCTTCCCGGTTAAGAATTTTAACTCAGAACAAGTTGCTTGTTCAAAGGGGGGGGGGGGATAGCATCAATTTTTGTCTAGAACAAAATTGAGGTTCCATGGTGTGGGTAGTTTCCTAGGAAGTCTGATATGGACCACTCCCCTAAGGAATTGTTTCATTAGGGGGTGGGAAAACATAAGAGGAAGAACAGGGATGTGGGCTGAAATGGCAGAGAAGTGAATCTTGATGGAAGAAAAGGACAGGCCTCTGTCTACCAGAATAGCCAGGTAGTCTACAATGGCAGAGATACTGGCTGATTTGAAAACCTTTTCCAATTGGCTTAGTATGATTTCCTAGTGCTAGAAAGTCTAGTTTCTCTGAGAATGCCTTGAACCTGTCTGCTTAGGGAGTACTCAAAGTGGTATTTTGAGGAATTATCCGGGCTAAGAGTTTGAGAGTCTGTAGGTTGGGATGCAAAAAGCTCCCATTGTCCTGAGTCAGAAGGTCCACTCTCGGGGATAACTGCCACTATTTTTCATTGGTCAAACTCAGTAACAGAGGATACCAGTGCTGACTGGGCCAGTCTGGGGCTATCAGGATGACTCTTTGGCCTTCTTCCATGATTTTCAGGAGGATTCTTGGAAGAAGAGGCAGGGGAGGAAATGCATAAAGGAACAGGTGGCTATAAAGGAAGGAGAAAGCATCAGTTCTCCAGGCTGTTGATAGTTTACTCCTGTAACAGAATCTTTTCAGTTGAGGATTTTATTTGGTGGCAAAGAGGTCTATCTGTGGGGATCCTTATTTATGGACTATGCTGAAAAATGTTTCCTGATGCAGATGCCACTCATGGGGATCCATCGGGTGTCTGCTGAGATGATCTGCTAGAGTGTTTTGAGTCCTTGGAAGTTACTGTGCCATGAGGTGCAACCCCAGAGAGTGAGCTGTCCCCAGACCTATATCACTAGTTGACAAAGAGGGTAAGAGTGGGTGCCCCCTGTTTATGTCCCACATTACTGTGGTGGTGTCTGTTTTGACAAGCAGGACCCCCTGGTTTCCACTGATTGTTGAAAGTCAGTGGGCCCTTTTGCACTGCAATCAGTTCTTTCCAGTTTATGTGCTTGTGTCTGAAACTGAGCTTACCATTTGCCCTGGGACTGAAGGTGTTGTAAATGAGCTCCTCAGGTTGTCTCAAGCATCTGTGGTTATAGAGTTTGACCCCTGATGGATGAACCTGAAGGGGAGACCCAGGTTCTGGGCACATGCTTGTGTCCACCAAGCAAATTCCTCTGAGGCAAGGGATCAGAGGAATTTCTGTCACCAGAGACTGAGGGCTGGCATCACAGATTCTTGAGATACCACTGGAGCTTCCTCATGTTTAGTCTTGCCACAGGGATCATGACGATACAATATGCTATGTAGTCTAATGCTCTGACAAATTCCCTGGCCAAGAGGTGTTGTCTCTGCATAATGTGTTGGAAATATTGAGTTAAGGAGGAGACCTTTTCTGGAGGAAGGCAGGCCTTTTGGAGAGGAATCCAGAACAGCCCCCAGGAAAACTACCCTGGTGGAAGGGTCTGTGTCGGATTTGCGAAGATTTATGGTGAATCCCAAGGAAGTGAGGAGGGTCTGAGTGAAGGCCAGATCCTTGAGGAGCTGCTACTCCCTCGTCGCTTGAATGAAGCATTTGCCAGATGGGTAAATTTGGATTCTTGTTCTGCAGAAGGTGACTGCATGGGCTAATCACTTTGTGAAGACCCTGGGAGCAGAAGACAAGTGAAAAAGCAGTGTAGAGAATTGAAAGTGACTGGTACCTGCCCTGAAGCAAAGAAAACTTTAGCAAGATTCCTTTATAGGAATGTGCAAGAAAGCATGGTTTAGGTCTAAGGTGACCATTAAGTGTAGGGGCTAAAATGGGAAGAACTTTTTGAAGAGTCAACATTTTGAACATTGGTACCAGCAGGGACTGATTGAGGGTGGACAGGTCTAGGGATAGGGCACCAAGATCCTTCCTTTCTGGGAACCAGTAATAACCTGGAGTAGAATCCTTTCCTCTGTTTGATGATCTGGTACTAGTTCCACTGAGCCCTATGAGCATAGGTTGTAAATCTGAGAAAGGGTCTCTGCTCTTTGACTTTGTGGAACATCTGAGTAACCCGGGTATCTTAATGGCTCTTTGAAAGTGAGCCTGTAACAGTCAGAGACAACCCTCAGAACCTGTCTGAAGTAACGAGGGACCAGTTTTCTTTGAAAAGAGATACCCTTCCTCCTATCTTTTCTGAGAAGGAAGGGGGGCGGGAAGGAGAAAGAGATAGTTGTTGTTGCTCTATGCCAGGACCCTGTGGCCTAAACTTCCCTGCCTGGGTTTTCCTGAGGACCAGTGCCTGGGCCTTTGAGATTGCCAGTGTTTAGTGGGAAAATTCCTACTAAACCTAGTAGGAGGCTGAACTTGGAGGAAGTCTTTTACAGTTTGCACAGAGTTTACTTGATGTTCCATCTCTTTTAGCACAGCCTCAGCCGTAGCCTTTGGTCCAAAAAGGGAGTCCTTATCTAGGTTGCAGCTAGAAGTTGGGATTTGACATGGTCTGGTAGAGTCTCTGTTCTTTAAGACAAGCACATCTTCTAATGACAGAACCAGATGCAGCTGTTCGGCTAGAGGCCTCCATAGTATCACAGCCACAGTGTAAAGAATGTCTAGCCACCTGGGAGCTGGATTGGCAAAGGTCCAACAATTACTTAGAAATATTCCTGTCCACCAGGGGAGGAAATCTTTTGTTTTATTTTATCTAAAACACTTTGTTGGCATTTTATCATATGAAACTGGCAGTTAAGGGACCTCATGGCTAGGATGGTAGAAATGTAGACTTTTTTTTTTTTTACCAAACATGTCAAGGACCCTTCCTTGTCAGTAGATGGAGGGTTTTAGAGCAGCTGACCTTTGCTCCTTTGGGACCTGAAATGACAACCTTTGGGTCAGCAAAGGAGTTTTTGAAGAGTTATTTATGTGAGTCCAGCACCCTGTGTATCTAGTTTTCAAGGGTCTGGGTTCAGGGAAGAGTCCAAAAAACACCCTTTACCACCTCCAATACAGGGGGAATTAGTCAAAGGTTTGTGTTCCGGGAGGTCAAGGAACTTCCTAACCCTCTTTTTAGATTGTAGGTATTCCTGTGCCTCCCACTGGAAATGTTTCCTCATGGGATGGAATGATTGCCCGAAGAATGTGTTTTCAGGATAACAAGCTGAAGGCAGATTCTCCTTCGAATATGAATCTTTACAGGAAGTAAGGAAGGTTCCCACCTCAAAGAGACCCTTCCTAGTCAGAATATTCACCTGAATCAGGAGGTTCAGAGAAAACTTCTGGGGAGGGATACCTCTTCCTTTTTCCTGGGGAAGATTGCAAAGGGGGTTGACTAGCTCTGACTAAGGAGATGAGGTCCTCAGCTAACCTGACGAGGTCTTGCTGATAACCTGCTGGGTGGGAGCCGGTAAGCTTAAGCATAGGACCTGAGGTAGAACCCTTCTTAGGAATAGCTTTAACCTTTGTCCTAAGTATGTCCGTCAACTGGATGCTAGTCTCTTTGTAAAGCATAACCAATGCAGGCTGACACCTCAAAGGAACATCGCCAGTACAAGACTGTTCGTTGGAAGCAGAGGTCTGCAGAACAACCCCAGACCCAACTGACGAACTGAAAGGCAAGGCCTGTGTAGAAGTTGAGGGACCCGACAGCATGTCGGACTCTGTATGGGTCTCTACAGAGGCCTGTGCCACCACCTCAGTTGCAGAAGGGGGCTGTGAAAAGCTCCTCACCTTTTTCAGTGATAACTAGCCTTGGGGTACTGGCCGACGGTGAATGGCTGTTGTCCGAGGCCCTAAGTTTGGGTCTTTTTTCCTTGTTTTTCTTAAGCTTAGGGAGCTCAACTTCAGGATGACCGGAGGGCACCATCGAACAATACGAGGAAGATTACAGACTAAGATGTCTAGCTAGCCCTACACCTTATGGTTCTAGAACTGAAACAGGCACAAAATATGACAACTAGGGACACCGTAATCCAGGCCTAGACAGGTAACACACAAAGTATGAAAGTCTCAGTGTGGGATTTGCTTACCACAGTGGAGACAACCTTATCTGACATGAATTAAATCAAGAAAGAGAGTTCCTTAATGGGATACTTCACTTTAGAAGACTTCTCTCTGGTGAGGACTAACCAATGCATGAAAACCCTGCTTCGGGCTCCGACGGCAAGAAAAGACTGATCTTATGGTGGTGGCTGGCTCCCTTTATACCCAAGCATACTGACGTCAGGGTAGGGCACACGCCAGACATGGGAGGAGGGAGATTTTGCTATGGTAGTTGGACCAGCCAAGGGCTTCCACAGCAGGAAATCCCTATAAGTCAAACTGCAACAGTTGAACATGAAGATCATTTTTTCCACCAAAAGGACGTAAAAAGTACAGTTTTGTACCTACCATAAATGTAGATGTCCGATAGGAATGCATCTGCAGTCCTTACAAATGGGTTGTCCTGTCGTCAGGCAGCCCTTCGGTCAGCTGGATTCCAAAGTCTGGGTCTGGCTTCGGCTGGTGTCGCACTTCACCCGACATCATTGCTGCAGTTACTCGGGTATAAAGGCATCAGCCGACGCCATTTTCTTCAGTGTTTCTTGCCCCAGATGCCAGGTGCCCTCTAGGAAGGCTAAATTTTGATAAATGCCAATGGTTCAAAATATTAGAGAGCAAACAAAAAATAAGCATGTATGTACATATATACAAACAAATACACCATAATAGATTCCCCCAGCTAGCTATAAGAGGGGCAAATACCCTAGGAGTACCACAGAGGGGAAGGAGGGAGGGTAATCCTGACTGCAGATGCATTCCTATCGGACATCTACATTTATGGTAGGTACAAAACTGTACTATGTCCTTCAAGGATGCATCTGCAGTCCTTACAAATGGGTAGAATACCATAGCCAAACTGGGGAGGAGGAAAGATAGAATTATGGTGTAGTTAAGATCCCTTGCAAAACAGCAGTGGCAAAACCTGCTCGGGATCTAGAGTATAAAGGTAAATTATAATGCTTGGCAAATGTATGCACGGAGCTCCAAGTAGCAGCCTCTAAAATGTCTTTGGTAGCCACTCCTCGTAGAAAAGCTGTGGTAGTGGCTGTAGCTCTTGTAGAGTGAGGCCTGATGTTTTCTGGAGTTTTCTTTCCATGGTAGGAGTAACAAAATCTAATGCAATTTCCTATCCACTTAGATATTGTCTGTTTTGTAATTGCTTTCCCTTCCATTCCTGCTGCATATGCTACCAGTAGCTGGTCAGTTTTTCTATTGCTCTTGGTCCTGTCCAGGTAGTAGCGTAATTGTCTGTGTAATTGTCTGTGTACATCCAAGGTATGCAACAGTCTTTCTCCCCTGTTCTGTGGATTGCGGAAGAATGTAGGTAGGTGGATAGCCTGATTTAAAGATACTCTGGAGACCACCTTAGGCATAAAAGTAGGATTTGTTCTCATGGACACTATCTTGATGGAAGATCAGAAAGGGTTGTACTGCCATTAATGCCTGTAGCTCAGAGACCCTTCTTACTGAAGTGATTGCCAGCAGGAAAGCAGTTTTCCATGATAAGTATTGCAATTCTGCTGTTGCTGCTGGTTCGAAAGGAGGTAGTGTCAATTTTTCTAGCACAAAGTTCAAGTCCCATGCAGGTAATGGTGGCTTCCTAGGAGGCTTTACATTTTTAATTCCTCTCAGAAACTGCCTGAGCAGAGGATGTGAGAAAACTGGAGGATCCAAGTCGTATTCTGCTGAAATAGCTGAGGCATGAATCTTAATGGAAGAGTAGGACAGGCCTTTGTGGAATAGCTCTGCCAAGTATTCCAGGATGTTGGCTATGTTTACCAGTGACACATCTTCCCCTTTAGCAGTACTCCAAATGAGATATCTTTTCCATTTTGCTGAATAGGTTTTCCTTGTTGAAGGTCTGCGAGCTTCTAAGATAATGTCCTTAACCCTTTGGGATAAATTTGGGTTAATTTGTCTTATGCAATGTTCCAGGCAGTCAGCTGCAGAGTTTTCAGGTTTGGATGCAGGGTGTTGTAATTGTTCTGAGTTAACAGCAAGGGAACTAGGGGTAAGGGCCATATCTGTTCCCGAGACATGCTCCTCAGTAATGGGTACCAATGTTGCCTTGGCCAATCTGGAGCTATCAGAATGATCCTTGGACGGTCCTCTTTGATCTTCAATAGCACCTTGTGCATCAAAGGAAGTGGTGGGAATGCATATGCTGACAGATTTTTCCAACTGAAGGATAGGGAGTCCACCTTCCATGCCAGTGGGTGGTACGTCCTGGTGCAAAATTTCTTTAATTGGTGATTGAGTGGGGATGCAAATAAGTCTATTTCTGGGAGACCCCATTTTCTTGTAATGGTTTTGAAGATGTCGGATGCAGCATCCATTCGTGGGCATCCGTGGTAGTCCTGCTTAATATGTCTGCTAGAGTGTTTTCTTTTCCTGGTACAAAGATTGCTTGTAACTGAATGTTGTAACTCAGGGCCACATTCCAGAGGTCCAGGGCCATCCGGCATAGAGGGTGAATGTGTGCCTCCCTGCTTGTTGATGTACCACATAACTGTGGTGTTGTCTGTCCTTATCATCAATTGGCCTTGTCGAAGAAATGGTTTGAAAGTCTGAATTGCCTGTTTTACTGCCAGCATTTCCTTTAGGTTTATGTGTAGGTGCAGCTGCTCTTGAGTCCATAAACCCTGTATGCATTTGTTCATCATGTGGGCCCCCCAACCGAGGTCTGAGGCGTCCGTTGTGATGGTTTGGCTTGGTTGAGTGCTGTGGAAGGGCAATCCTTCGTTTGATTGACAGGCCCTGAGCCCACCATTGGAATTCTTGCTTCAGGCATGGAATTATTGGAATTTGAGTTTCTAGGCTGTGCTTGTGCTGAGACCATAAATTCCTTAGGTACCACTGTAGTTTTCTCATATGCAGTCTGGCATGTGGGACCAATATTATGCAGGATGCCATGAAGCCCAATGCTTGTAGGACTTTTCTTGCTGTTAGATGGTTTCGTTTTGTTAATGCCAAGAAGTAGAGAGGGAGTTGCTCCTGTTTTTCTACCGTTAGGAATGCCATTTGTTTGGATGTGTCCAGCTCCGCACCCAAAAAGGTTATCTTTTGGGATGGTATCAGCCTTGACTTTTTTATATTGACTGTGTATCCCAGGGCTTGTAGAAGGTAAATGACTCTTTTCAAGTCTTCTGCTAGCTTGTTTTTGTTGTCCGCTTGTATTAGGCAGTCGTCCAGGTAAGGGTAGATTTGGATCCCCTGAAGCCTGCAATGAGCGATTACTGATGCCAGGCATTTCGTGAACACTCTGGGCGCAGTAGATAAGCCAAAGGGCAATGCTGAGAATTGATAATGCTCTGATCCTGCAAGAAATCTGAGGTATCTTCTGCAATTTGGTCGTATGGGGACGTGCAGGTATGCCTCCTTGAGATCTAGAGGTACCAGCCAAGACTCCTTGCCCAGCATGGGAAGAAGCTGCTGTAGGGTCAGCATTTTGAATTTTGGAACAATGAGGAATGTGTTTAAAGCGGACAGATCGAGAATAGGTCTCCATTTGCCTTCTTTCCTTGGTACTAGGAAGAGTCTGGAGTAAAAGCCCTTTCCTTGCTCCATATGTGGTACCTTTTCCACAGCTCTCATCTTTAATAATTGATTTACTTGTTGTAGAGCTTCTGCCTTTTGATTTGGAGGTAGGTTTGGCATTCCTCTCTTTCCTGGTAGAGTATGGAAATGAAACCTGTAACCTTGGTCTATTGTCTGCAAAATCCACTTGTCTCTTGTGATGTAATGCCAGTTCTTTGTAAATAAAGCTAACTTCCCGCCTAAGGGTGCTTCTAGTTTTTCCCTGGTAGGCGGTGCCAGAGCCAAGTCACTGTGATTGTCCTGTAGTAGTGGTGGTGGCCGTGTCTGTGCCTCGCTGGTTGTTACCCTGCCACTGGCGTCCCCTGTAGGCACCTCTGGATTGGCTTCTGCCTCTTGAATGCCTATTCCTGCCTCTCTGTGCTTTGGAGGAGTCTGGAAAGGACCAATTCTTGGAGGGCCAATTCCTGCTAAACCTTGGAGGTTGGACCTGTAAGAAATCTTTCACTGTTTGGACAGATTTTGCCTTCTCTTCCATCTTCTTCAGCACCTGTTGTGCAGGAGAACCAAACAAATTGATCTTGTCCATGGGAGCATCTAATAGTTTTGATTTGACATGGTCCGGTAAGGCCTGCTCTTTTAACCATGCATGCCTTCTGATAACTGTGCCAGTCATGGCTGATCTAAAGGAAGCTTCCAGTGCATCATAGCCGCATTTTAAAGAATGGTTACTAACTTGCTGAATGTTATGTACCATTTCCTGAACATATTTCTTGTCTAAAGGTTCATCAGAGGACAGTTTTTTGGTTAACTGGTCTAGCATAAATTCTTGATACTGGATCATATGAAATTGACAGTTCAAGGCCCTAGCTGACAGAGTAGCAGAAGTGTAAACTTTTTTACCCCATCTCTCTAAGGACCTGGATTCCCTTTCAGAGGGAGGGGATTTTTGGCAGAGGTAGATGCTACAGCCTTAGGCCCCTGGGAGATAGTCTCGGGATCTGCAAAAGGAGCCTTGTATAAATGGTGATGTGTGTCCGGGACCCTGTAGAACCTATCGGGCTTAGCAGGGGCCGGAGGTAATGAATCAGGAGCAGTACAAGCATCATTAAATGCATCATCTACAACAGACAGAACTGGAGGTATAGCTAAAGGCCTATGTTGTGGTAAATGCAAAAGGTTCTAAGCCTTTTTCTGGAGTCTGAAAAATCTTGGCCCTGCCACTGAAATTGTTCCCTCATAGCATGCAAGGTTTCCCCAAAGGAAAATTCCATAGGTGGAGAGGCAGAAGGGATGGACTCTTCAGCATCAGAGTCTTCATAAGGGGAAAAAGGAGCCTCTGGAGGGTCTGTATTATCTGAATCATCAGAGGAATCATCTGTGGAAACTGGCTCAGGGGGCTCTGCTCTAGGCCTCTTCTCTGGAGGTGGGTGAGAGGCCCTGTCTGGGAGAGGTTGGGATCCCTGGATTAAAGAAATGAGATCCTCTGCTAAACTAAGCATTTGGGAACTGGAGCTAGGCCTGTGAGAGGTGGTCTTAACAGGCACAGATTTAGTAGCTTTAGCCCTGGCAAAGGCCTTAATGGACATGGCTGCAGGAGGCCTAGCAGCTCCATGTGCAGGGGTTGAAATATCCAAGGGAATAGTGTCAGATAATTCCTGAGAAACCACAACTGCAGGTTGGATTTCAGAAGCCGATTCCACCAGGTTGGAAGAGGCCTCGGTAGAAGGTAAGCTTTCGGCTGAAGGAAGAACCGCTAGCTCGGTTTCAGCAGAAACCGAGACACTCACGGTTGTCTTAACCGCGGTTTTGGCCGAAACCGCAGACCGCGAGTGTCGGTCCTTTTCCTTGCGTTTTTTGGATATTTGTGAAGTCGGAGGATCCGATGGCATAATATAAGCAAAATCAGAGCCGAAAAACTGCTCAGCAAATTCCGACCGACGTCTAAGCGTCCGTCGGTTAAAGGAAGCACAGGCTAGACAAGCTGCTACGTCGTGGTCTGGGCCTAAACAAGGTAAGCAGTAAGAGTGGAAATCTTTATGAGGTATTTGTTTCCCACAAGTTAAACAGTTATTCACTTTTTCTGACATCGGCTGAGGCAAGAAAGAGTCCCCAACGGGTACTTAGCTTTTAGAAGTCTTGGTAGTAGTAGAAGTATTCGGTAGTAGTAATCTCTGGTTCTGACCGACCGGCACTTGCAACAGCTTCTGCTTCGGGCGCCACGCGGCAAGAAAGACTGGGGAAAATGGCGTCGGCTGATGCCTTTATACCCGAGTAACTGCAGCAATGACGTCGGGTGAAGTGCGACACCAGCCGAAGCCAGACCCAGACTTTGGAATCCGGCCGACCGAAGGGCTGCTTGACGACAGGACAACCCATTTGTAAGGACTGCAGATGCATCCTTGAAGGACATCGGGCAATGGAGAAAACAGAATGTTTTTATTAAATGCTTACATTGTAGACAATGTAGATACACACAATTTTACAATATATATTTTACATAGCAAACTTTTTTTTTCATTTTATATACATTTTCTCTTTAACATGGATCATTCTCTCCAACATTACACACACTGCTTAATTTCTGCTTACATTAAACCTCACTCCTCTGCCTGAATATTATTCTGCATGCACTACTTTCACAATTTCCATTTATTTCTACGTAGTTTGTGTATTTCCTTTTATAAAGGTCCCTCCTCCTCCAGTTACCTACTTTTCAATATTCAGTACTTCAACCACAGTCAATTTATATTTTCATTTCAGTTTTCTAGAATTTGTTCTTTTTGGCAGCCAATAGGAATACACATAGTAAGGCCTTACACTGTCTGAGAAGTTCAGATCCTATATCTCAGCTTAAAAGAACAGTTTCCTAAGTTATAATCATTACTTCTCCCAACATTTCTGACAGAGTACTCTGTATGGAATTTTTAACATCTGCCAACTCATTACACCCCAATTACCTCTCTCAGTCCCATTACACCTGCAGTATTTGCTGTCTATTTAAGGAAAAATTCTCTGCAGTCTGCTTGGGGTATATAAATACTTATACAAACATTTCCAAGCAAAAATCCTAAACCTTGTGTGCTTTGTTACATACTTGGGATCCACAGAAATTTACTCCCATTGTTCTTGTATATTGCTGTTGCATTTTATTGTCCCCAGTCTTCTCTAACCTCACCTGACTGATTATTCTTAAAGTTATTAGACAATATTTTGTATACCCAACTAATTATTCCTTTAACAGCAACTTGAGTTCTAGACTCAATTAAAAACTCTACTTCAGCTGGTCTTTTACTTACTGCCCTATCCCCCTCTCTTTGCCTGGTAGGGACGGCCGTCTCTAACTTGCAGTCCAGAGATCTGCTTGTCCTCATCCCACTCTGTTACCTTTCCCCTCTCTAGTTATTTGCTCCCAATACTTTGGTTCCTTTGTTAATTTTTATTCAGTAAATTCCAACTCCTCCTTGCCTATTTCATATACCCCTACTCACACAGCCATCCCTATTAGCAAAATCTCCTTTCTCCATTCCTGTGCTGGCTTAGCTCTTAAAATACATTCTGCTACTTTATCAGTCTAATATTCTGTATGATGGTTGTTATTCTCCTTAAGGACTTGCAACCAAAATTCTACCCTCTCACTTCATTATCGTGTCTTTCCACTTTCATTTATATCTTGCTTGCGTTATGTATATGAGCCTTAACTGCCTAGCTCTAAAGTATTCCTTAAAATCATGGGATCCTAAACCATCTTGTTCTATGAGGAAAATAAGTTTATTCCACTTAACACTAGTTCTCCTCTCCTCCCAAATAAACTCCATCTCCTTATTAATTATGGTCCACAACTTCTCTGGTTTATAAAACATACATCTAACCTATATATAAAAAAGGGATTACAAACATTTTCACTACTTGTATCTTGTTAACCATATAAAGAGCTTCCAGTTTCTCCAAACTATTTTTAAACAGAGAAACCAGGCAGGGTGGCCACTTTCCCCCAAGTTATTTTCTTTATTTTAGAGCCACTGGCAAAGAAAAAAAAGAAACGGGAAGGTTTTTCACAAAAGGGAATTTATATGCCCAGTTACGGAATGTATAAGCCAACCGTCGATCCTCAGAAGCCTCAGAAGAGCATATTCTTCAGCAGCGGTAGTGCTTTGTAGGGCTTCATGCCCAAACTTTTCTTTTCGTCAGCTCAGCTCAAAATGCTTGACAGAGTGCATGGAAAGTACCCTGAAGCTTTGGAAGCCATCTAACCTTTGCATCCTTGGCAGGATATAATCCATATAACTAAGGCTGCTGTAGCAATGATCAATATGAAGAAAATCTATCACAACCCATACCTTACAATTACATGCCCAAAGTAATCATATGCTTGTTTCTCTTGCAGATTCAGATGTGAGATGGCACTACTGTTTCTTCCCATGCTACGACACTTATGAAAAGCCTTATAAAAAAATCAGATGTGAAATATCAAATTCACTTTAATTTTTATATCACGCGCATCTTACTCAGCAGTCAGTTATAAAAATGTTGAATTTGCTACTATGTAAAGCATTCCTTCCTCCACAGATGAATAAAAATGCATATACAGAACCTACTTCTTGAAGCAATTCATGTCAACATAACCAAACAAGCAGGTAATAACACCTCTTCATGATATAATCATGTCTTTCATAAATATGAATTAAAAAAACTCCTCCCTCCCTCTTGCTTATGGGCTAGGATGTCCTGCTTTTAAAACATGATGCATAAATAATTTATTACAGTGGTTGCGTTCAAACATTATTATAAAATCTTAAGTTCCTTATCATACAAACTTAGTTGCAAATAGGTTCATAGGTTTATAGGATGATACTAGGTTACTGGCCCGGAGGCCTTTATAAGCTTAGCCAAGAATTCTGCCCATGTTCCCTCAAAGTCACCACCTGCTTCCCATGTCCAGCAGGGACACAGGTGGGGTCCCAGGGTTATATTTTCCGTTTCCCATCCAGTCGTCCAGGTTCCTCTTAAAGAGGGCTAGAGAGGTACTCTGCTTGACATGGACAGGGAATCTATTCCACAAATGGGGGAGTCTTTGGGATACAAATCTATCCCGCCAACAAGTTCTATTAATGTCACAGACCAGGTTAATGCCTTGCGTGCAGGCTGCTCGAGTGGCGTTCGTCTTACAGATATGCAGCAACTCCATCAAGGCTGGGTCTGAGATGGCCTTGTATGCCAGACACTAGTCACCTCTGAGCAGTCTGTATGAGACTGAGTAGAGGAACAGGGCTTTTAGCCTACCTGTATAGGATAGGTGTTTGAGACTCTGGATTTTCCTGGTCAGGAACCTCTGTGGTCTCTCCAACTGCTGCATTTGCTTGGCAAGATGCATGCCGAAGGGGACACTGTACTCTATAATGGGTCTGATAAGGGAGGAGTACAGAGATGTTATGACCTCCTTGTTCCTGGATGAAATACCCTTATTTATGAGGTGGGCCATGTAGAAAGCCTTCTGTACAATGGTGGCAATGTGGTGGTCAAAAGTGAGGTTGCCATAAACCTGGGTGCCCAAGTCTCTCACGACTGAGTGCGTGCTTAGTATTGTGTTATTAATGTGACAATTAGTGGGGATACCATTTTCCCCAACAGCACCCAGCTTGCAGTCATCTGCAAACTTGGTCAGCCACAGACCACTGATTTTGGCTTGCACCTCAGAAAAGTATATCCCAAACAGTAGAGGCCCCCAAGACCAATCAATGGGGTACACCCCTCATTACGGGTCTACTACTAGAGGTGGCTTCCCCTACTTTGACTGAGTTGGTTCTATCAGTGAGCCACAGTTAGCTACCCATCTAGTAACATGTGGGTTGATGCCTAGCTGGGAGAATTTATCTATTATGCCTGAATGGAGAATAGTGTCAAAGGCTTTGGCTAGGTCAAGGTAGGTGGTGTGCACTGTTTTTCCCTCATCCATGGCTTTGGTGACGGTTTCAAAGAAGTCAACCAAGTTTAATAGGCATGACCTCCCTTTGACAAAACCAAACTGTGTGGGGTCAAGCGTTTGGAGGTTGCCAATGTCCTTGTTTGTAAGGTCCATGATAATGCATTCCATGGCCTTGCATATCAGGCTAGTTAGGTTGATGGGCCTATAACTGCCTGGGTAAGTGGATGCTCCACCTTTGTGTAGAGGGATGACAGTGGCTGTCTTCCATTCAGCTGAGACGAAGCCAATGCTCAGGCTTTGGTTGAATAGGGTGTCTAATGGTGCTGACAGCTCAAGGATCGGATCGGATCCCATAGAAACTCTATTTCTTGCCTTTGAGAGTTAAAATAATAATTTTAACTGGAATTTACAATCCTACAAAATCATGACTTGTAAATTAATAATCATACAGCATTCCCTTTCCTCACATGACAGCTAAGAATTATGTTATAGAAAAAATGCATCTTTCTCAATACTGACCCAGTGCAACATTATATGCAGTCCAAAAACATCAAACAAATGTTAACAGTAAATAAAAATACAAAATCACTTATTCTAAACACATACACAGATAACTGCTTTTTCCATCAATAGGACTCCTTACTGCAATAGACCTTGAGTTTGCTCCTGAAAGGCTGCATTTCAAAAACTAAACTGCTGTTGAGAGACATTGTAACCTTGTCTCCATAACGCAAGTCCACCTTTACTAACTACCAAACAAAAAAATACTTGACACCTTATCAACATTTCCCTGCATCTTCACACACAGCTTAACACAACGTTATCCTTTTTAAACCACCATTTTGTACATTTAGTGTAATGAATGTTAATTTGCGGATTGCGTCTAAGTACTGAACATAAATGTAACAATTTGAAACTTGTGTTATGCAAAATGATTTTCAAAGGGTGATGTATGTCATCTGGACTAACATAACTGTAGCCTAGAATTTATCACATCTATAACACTAAATCATTTATGCAAACCTCTTAGAAATAACTTTAATTTAAAAATCACAGAAATAAACTTGGAAAGTGAGGGGGTGCCTGTCTCTAATGGACACAGGTAACCTGTAAATGGTTCATCTCCCTGGCCCATGCTTACACTCATCAAGGGTATTAGAACTTGTCAGAGATCTGGGATGCATGGGTAGGCTTAAAAAGGCCCTTGTGGTCGTTAGCCTAGTAAACACCTATGAACCTATAAAAGAGTAAGTGACTCTCAAAATCATCAATTTAACTGATATGGTAATCAAAGAAAGTTGGCATTATTTGCAGAAGTTATCATTCTGCAGTTGGTAAATCCATAAAAGGACATTTTGGAATATTTTGAGACCGTTTCAAATCTTTTCAAGATATAAAATTAATGAGAACATAAAAAGGTGATAGCAGTAAACTATGTACCCACACATTAATTAGTTAAAACAATGCCTAAATTTAAGGATAGATTATAAGATTAAATATTTAGGTGTGAGGATTAAAAAGCAATGCATTATAGCAGCTACGGATATGTGAGAAGTGATTAAACAAAAAATAATACAAAATATAAAAAAAATGGAAGCTCTTGATTATGGATACAGATAGTAAGACACTTTCCAAAAAGCCACAGAAAAGGCCAAAGGTAGAGTGAGACCTTGAAGAGATTTGTTATGATAGGAATAGCAGAAAGAAAAAGAAATTGCCTGAGACAGTGATCTAGAAGCTGTCTACTTTGACAGTGGCTATCCTTTTTTTTTTCTTACCTTCATGGGAAATAAATAGCTAGTATTGCTGCCTCAACAGCAAGAGATTCTCAGGTTTGATTCTCAGCTGGGGTGCCGTCTGTATGCCCTCCCTGCATTCGTATACCCTCCACACTAATTCTCTTTGTACACACCTCGGCATTGGAACCTGAAAAGACAGAGGATGCTGGTGGCAGGCAGTCACTGGAAGAATTTTCAGGCTGGAGTGCTTCCAACAACCCCTGTATTGTTTGAGTAAATCCACTTATGGGGAAGTCAATGGCAATTGCCCTCAGCCATTTCCAAAAGAAGGGAGAACCACTGCTGCCTGGACCAACACAGTCACCATCACTGGTGTCCTCCCGAATCTTTAAAAGAACCGTGGAAATCAGTGGAAAAGTATACAGGAATACTGCTCTCCATGGGAGTGAAAAGGCATCTGTTTTCTATGCCTGCTTGCAAGGAATCCAGGAAGAGAGTTTGTTTGTTTTGAAAGGAGGCAAACAGATATGTAGGAGGAGCTTCTCACCGTTGGATCAATTCCTGGAAGACAGCTGGATGCAGTTTCCATTCGTGAAGATCTGTCCTGGTCCTGCTCAGCTTGTCTGCAGTAACGTTTTGCTCTGATGGAAAGTATGAAAACTGAGTTGAGATGCTACCCCCAGGCTACTGTGGCAAGTTTGCAAAGGGGGTAAGATCTGGTAACAGTACCACCCTGCTTACATACCACACCTGCAAAGCCATGGAGAGGATCATAATGGAACTCATAAATAAAGACATGGGGAACTTGCAGACTTTGGATCCAACCCAGTTTGGCTTTGTCAAAGGCAGATCCTGCCTCTTAAACTTGGTTGACTTTTTCGAGACAGTCACCAAGGCCATTGATGAGGGAAAGGCAGTCCATACAGCCTACCTCGACCTGGCAAAGGCCTTCGACACAATACCCCACTCAGGTATCATCGAAAAACTCATCAGCTTGAATGTAAACCCATACATCACAAGATGGGTTGCAAACTGGCTAAGTGACAGAACCCACAGGGTCAGAGTTGCTGGAGCCATGTCAGACTCAAAGCCTGTCACAAGTGGTGTCCCACAGGGCTCAGTCCTGGGTCCACTCTTGTTCGGCATCTACTTTTCTGAAGTACAAGCAAACACAGGAGGGTTATGGCTGACAAAGTTTGCAGATGACTGCAAACTGGGCCATAGTCGAAAACACATCTGACACAGATATCCTCCAGAAGGGCCTCACAGAAACAGATAACTGGTGCCAGAGCCATGGCCTGAAGTTAAACGCCAAAAATGCATAGTCATACCCTTGGGAAAAACAAGGTTACCCCTAGCTACCATATAGGTGGCAATCCACTGAGCACAGAAAAAGTCATCAGAGATCTGGGGACCCAGGTTGACAGTAGCCTTCGCTTGACACTCATGTTGCTAAAGTAGTTAGGAAAACCTTCTATATCACCCACTTGATCATGAAGGGATTCACATCTAGATCAAGGGAGGTCATCGTCCCCTGTACTCATCACTCATTAGACCTATGATTGAGTACAATGCCCGTTCGAATGTATCTGACCAGACACCTGCTGCAGCTTGAAAGGCCCCAAAAGTTCCTCACCAAAAGGATAAAGGGTCTCAAAAATATGTCTTATGCTGCCCGACTGAAAGAACTCCAGCTCTATTCAGTCTCATACCGCTTGCTCAGAGGTGACCTGTGCCTGACATATAAGGCCATGTCAAACCCAGATTTGATGAATATGCTTCACCTCAAAAATCTAGATCCCTCAGAACCACAAGGCGGAGACTTAAACCTTGACACGGTTATAAATAGAACATGTTGGAGGGACAGATTCATCACCCAGAGACTCCCTATGCTGTGGAACAAAATCCCGGTACATGTGAGGCAGAGCACCTCTCTGGCCTTGTTCAAGAGGAATCTTGACCAATGGATGGGAGATTGCAGATATACCCCAGGGATTACTTCAGTGTCACTGCTTGACAGAGGCACAGCAAAATGATAGGCATAGTTTTTATTCAAACTAAAGGGGTGGCGAAAGCCACATAACTATGGGCTAGGCTTATAAATGCCCTTGGGCAGATAGCCTAGTATGAACCTATGAACCTATGAACCACTGTGGTGGTGTTGATTACTTGCAGAAGTCCTGGAGACCATCGATGATTTAAGGCTTTTACAGCATTTAATACTGCCATAATCTCCTTGACATTAGTGTGTTTTTGCCATCTTGTTTGTTCAACAGATCTTGCACTTTCACCCCTTTGAAAGGACCCCCCCCCCCACTCACCCAAACAAAGGCTGATGCACCTGTTGAGGCAGACTCAGAAGGCAAAGGAAGGGAGAAGAGAGAGACCTGGATTAATGGACAACTATTCTACCCACCACACTAATTCCCTCCATATAAACCTCAGCACTAGTACCTGAAAAGACAGAGAATGCTGCTGTTGGCACCAGACTTTTCTTAATGTGAAATCTAGCCAACGCAGTCATGTTAATGATAGAGGACATGAAACCCAGAATCCTGAGACATTCCATGGCAGATGACAAAGACTAGCCGAAATAAATCAGGAGGTTTTCTTTGTACAAATCATGGAAGAATTAGTTATGTGAAAGTCAGAGGAAGAGTCTCAACAATTTAAGGCTGAGGTAGGAAGACATGAAATAAAAATGGCAATGTATAATCAATCAACAAGGAAATCTCCAGAAACTGATAGTACTCTTGTGCAAATCTGGAAGTTAGGACAGAGCAGATCTGCAAAGATCTGGATGGTTTTGTTCAAATATATTTTAATTGGGAAGGGGAAGAGTACTAGCAAAGTGGAAGAAAGCAATAGTGATTAGCATTACTAAAAGAGAGCAAAGATTCTTCAGATCCAGCTTCATGAAAACCAACTTCAATTCTACAAGTTTATACAGTGTTTGTATCTATACCAGACATGAGAACAAGGATATTCCCAAAATTGATAGATATGAATCAGTATGGTTTTATGGGGGGGGGGGGGGCAATGTTTTACATTACTGCTAGAACAATGATGCTCCACAGGAAAGTAGAATGTAAGAAAACCCCACTATTGCTGGTGAGTTTTGAAACTTGGGAGTTTAATATAGAGACAGCTGGGACTTTATAAGTATGACAATGGTAGTATTCACATTCCTTGACAGAACAACAGTTTAATAAAGAGGAAATACAAAAGGCCAGAGGCAAGAATTAAGGTGGGGACAACATCTGTTTGAACAGGGGAACCAGGTAGGGATGCCCTCTTCCTCCCCTGTTAAATGCATTATATTTAGAGCCATTAGCAAAGAAGCAATGTACAAATTCAAGGATAAAACTAGTGCAAAAATGGTTTGCTATTGCTTGTGCGAACGACATTCTATCGGCTGCAATGTGCCGAAAAACAGAATGTCGAACACACAAGCAGTTTTGCAACAGACCGTCGACTCCACTTATGTGAATGCACAATTGCATTCGCATAAGTAGAAATAGACTATCTGCATGGAGATCGCGGTACAGTGGGGAGTGGAAATTCATCCACATCCCCACTGTAGTGCGATCTCGGAGTTAGAATATATAAGTAGGGGTGTGTGGGGGGGTGCAGGGGGGCTTCCCCCCAGCAAAAACGTGATTGCTGTATAGGAGTTTGATTTACATCAGCTCCTATACAGCTATCACGTGGTGGTTTCGACAACAATGTCGAGTCAAATGGGTTGAGCATTTGGTTTGACATTGTGAACGGTAGTTATTTGTACTTTCGGTATTACCATTCGTTTATTTGAATGGAAAATGTTTTTCCGTTCGAATAAACAATAGTAAACCTGCAATAATAAAGAAAAGTAAGCTTTACTTGCAGATTACATTATTTGAACTTGATAAATAAAGAAAAGAACATTTTGGTGTTGTGGAACATTTTGAGACAGTTTTAAAACTTTGGGACCCAAAATAAATGAAGATAAGCCAAATGCTATAGTGTTAACTATGCACTTACTTATGAATTGGTACGGCAATATTCATAATTAAGGGAACATGTAAGATGAAGTATGTACGTGTGTAGATTAAAAAGGATTCTGTTATGGCAGCTAGGGATCTGTGGGAAGAGACTACACACAGCATAATACAAAAATTAAGAACTGAAGCTCTTTGTTATAGATGTGGATAGTAAGATACAAGTAATGACAAGCTTTTAGCCCCTTTACCCTTACATACAGGTTTGGAGTATTTTTCATCAGAGAGTAGTTGTTGATGACAATAAAATGCTGTAGAAATTTATTTAGGAGGGGAAAAGGTCAGAAGTATAAGAGTTAAGTGAGATAAGTTGACTCTATCCACAGAACAAGATGGCTGAGGGTTACCTAATTTGAAGGGGTATTTTAAAGTTATGCAATTAAGGCTCATACATTACTAGGTTATAAAGCAAAGTGGAAAAGGATGATGATGAACTGGGGGACATTTAAGAGATACAGAGTGACAAGGTTTTTGGATGCAAGTCCTTAAGGGAAAGAGTAAGAACCACACAGAACTAGAAGTTATGAACTCACCATAACGTTTGATGTATGTGGTCCATCTCGCCTCACATTCTTACTCACGGGTTCAGAGCCGATCATCGGCTCTGACTCGGCCAACTTATATTTTTCTAGCACGAAGTCTCTAATTGGCTGGGCTAACCTGGTATCCCATGTTGCACCACTCCATAACCCCAGATCTAGTTTGCAGCAACTCAGTCACACCTCATGCACAACCACAGTTCAGAAGAGTAGAACACTAACCAGGGCAGCAAAGAAAAAATAACCAATACCAAAGGGTACTGAAGACAAATGTCACCTCCAAATCCTCCAGGAGGGGGACCGGTGGGAGGGAACGTAAGAATGTGAGGTGAGATGGACCACGTACATCAAACGTTATGGTGAGTACATAACTTCTAGATGTTATGTGGTCCAATCTCGCCTACATTCTTACTCACGGGACAGCGTCCCCAGCACCTCTATCCTGGGAGGTTCAATGGAAGATGCTCCTGAGAACAGTGGAACCAAAGGAAGCCCGGCCCCTAGAAGCCACGTCTAATTTTTAATGAGTAACGAAGGTGTGGAGAAAGCCCACGTGGCCGCAGCACAAATTTCATCCAAGGATAGTCTGGAATGATAAGCTACTGAAGTGGAAACCGTCCTGGTGGAGTGAGCCTTGACGGGGAACGGTAACTCTCTGCCTGCTGACGAGTAGACGTAGGAGATGCAGTCAGAAATCCATCTGGAAATTGTAATCTTAGAAACAGGGGAACCTGTTCTATTTTCTGAGAAGGACACAAAGAGTTGGTCAGACTTACGAAGCTGTTTTGTCCTGAGTAAGTAAAAACGAAGCTGCCTGTGTACGTCCAACTGATGAAACTCAAACTCCGCCTTGTTGGAAAATTGAGGAAAGAAAACTGGCAGCTCAATGGACTGATTGAGATTAACGGCAGAGCTTACCTTCAGAAGGAAGGACGGATTAGGTCTCAAGGAAACCCTGCCCTTATGAAAGATTAAATATGGGGATTTGATGGACAACGCTTGAATCTCCGACACCCGTCTGGCTGATGTGATAGCTATTAAGAATGCAGTCTTCCAAGACAGAAATTTTAATTCACAGGTGGCAGCTGGTTCGAAAGGTGATGAAGTCAGGGCCTGTAAAACAAAATTTAAATCCCATGGCATGATTGGTTCTGACACAGGAGGCCGAAGCAACAAGGTGCCCCTCAAAAAGGCCTTACATAGCTTATGAGCCATGAGAGAAGGTTCGTAAGAGGTATGAAAATTAGAAATAGCGGCCAGCTGAACCTTAATGGTAGCAGGAGCTGCTGAAAAAGTGTGGATAAAAAATCTAAGACAGCAGGGATGGGGGCTGTGAAAGGATCCAGTCCCTTGGCCTGAGCCCAAATGGAAAATCTTTTCCACTTGCTGGAGTAAATCTTCCTAGTAGAAGATTTATGAGAAGATGATAAAATGTGTACGACCTCAGGTGAAAAACGATGAAGTCTGACTAAAGATGGAAGTGGAATAGCCAGGCTGTCAACCTGAGGGTCCGCAAGGAGGGATGGGACTGTCCCGACATGTGTGTCAGAAGGTCTGGTGCTGGGTCCAGAGTCCAAGGACTGTCCACTGCATACTGATGAAGAAAGGAGAACCAGACTTGGCAAGGCCAGTGTGGGGCAATCAGAATCATCTTGCTTCCCGAGGAAATGGCTTTCTGAATCACTCTTGGTAGCAGAGGCAATGGAGGGAAAGCATAGAGCAGACCGGGAGGCCAATCATGGACTAGAGCATCCCTGGGTGACTCCCCCTGTAGGGGGATCAGAGTGAAGTGGTTGCTGCACTTGGTATTGTGGGGATTGGCAAAAAGGTCGCAGCAAGGCTGACCCCACCTGTTGAAAATCTGTTCCGCAACTCGGCGGTTCAGGGACCACTTGTAAGGCATCAGACTAGATCTGCTTAGCCTGATTGCTATCACATTAGCCTTCCACAGAATGTGCGTTGCCACTAGGAACCGTCGGGGAAGACACTGCCCACTGCCACACTCGCATGGCCTCTCTGCATAGGGGGTAAGACCTGGTTCCCCTTGCTTGTTCAGGTACCACACTACAGACATGTTGTCCGAGTGAATCGCAATCGTTCCTAGGGGAAGAGTGCTCTGCAGTGCTTGCAACGCCAGTAACACCGCTCTCATCTCTAGAACATTGATGTGCAGATGTACCTCGTGATCCTGCCAGGTGCCTTGGACCATCCTGCCAAAATAATGCCCCCCCCCCTATCTGGGAGGCGTCCATGGTCACCGTGGCAACCGCAGTCATAGGAATAAAGGGATTCCCTTTGTTCAAGTTGGTGGAACGCAGCCACCAACAGAGGCCCTGTTTGCACCGATCGGTGAGTAGGATCAAATGGGACAGGGGAAGTTTCTGTAAGGACCATTGGGCAGAGAGGAGCCACTGCGGAAGTCTCATGTGTAATCTGGCTAGGGGCACTAACATAATGGTGGCTGCCATGGATCCCAGGAGCTGTAGGACCCATCTGGCCTGAACCTTCTTGAGGGGTAGCAACGCGCGAACCTGACCCTGCAACACCTCTATCCTTTCTTGAGGCAGGAACGCCCACATATGAATGGTGTCTAGCTCTGCGCCTATAAATGTGACACGCTGCGAGAGCAGCAAGGCAGACTTTCCCCAGTTCAAGGTAATTCCTAGCTGATGACAAAAGGCAATGGTCTTTTCCCTGGCCTGAATGAGAAGATGCCTGGTGGGGGCAGTGAGGAGCCAGTCGTCCAGGTACAGAAACACTTAGAATCCTTGACGTCTCAGGTGAGCTGTCACCACTGCCAAACACTTGGTGAACACCCTGGGGGCTGTGGTGAGGCCAAAGGGCAGGGCATGAAACTGGAAATGACTGGCTCCCAGCCGGAAGTGTAAGTGACTCCTGGATGCCCTGTCCATTTTGATATGGTAGTAAGCATCCTTGAGATCGATGGAGAACATCCATACTTCTTTTCCCAGTAACGGAAAAATAGACTGAAGGGCGACCATTCGGAACTTGGACTTTAAAACGCAGCGATTCAGTCAGCTGAGATCCAAAATGGGTCTCAGGTCCCCTGTTTTTTTCGGGAACAAAAAGAGTCTTGAATAAGTCCCTAATCCGATCTGGTCTGAGGGGACAGGGTTGGATGACTCCTTTTTCCGGCAACTTTGAAATTTCTAGTGTTGCGTGATCCCTTTGACTGGGTGGAACGTCTGGGATTCTCTTGGGTGGAGGAGGGTCTGACAATAAGGGAATGGAATAACCTCCGGTAACTATATGAAGCACCCATCGATCCTGAGTGATACTTGCCCAGGCTTCCGGGTACAACGAAATGCGGCCCCTGACTGGCTCCGGAATAGCACAGTCGGGCAATACATCAGGGACGATGATAGGAAGGTCCGTGAAAGGAATCATGGTCTCCCGAATTGCGAGGGCCTCCTCTGCCCCTAGGACAGCGTCTCCCCGAATAGCCACCCCCTCCTCTGCCTCTGGAGGGGGACTCACCTTGACCGGCAGAGAAAGACTTCTGTGACTTTTTGAACCACATCTTTCCTCCCCTCTAAGCCTTGGGGTAAGGCCTAGATGGGAGGGACAAATGGACCCCTATGGCAGACAGGGTCTTTCCCTCTTGCTCGCATCTGGTGAGGGTGTCTTTCACTTTGGTCCCAAAGAGTGAGGACCCATCAAAGAGGGTGTCAGTGAAGGAAGACTTGAAGGCCTCCGCGAAATGACAGGCGCATCCAGGCTTGCCTCCTAAGGGCTACACCTGAGCTAGCTGCCCTGCTCACCCCCTCGGCTGCATAAGATATGAGCCTCATGGACGAGTTGACAATCGAGCCAAGAGTAGACAACTGGGCGTTAACCATCTGTGTTAACACCTCAGGTACGTTACACATTAGAGTATCTCCTAACTCTAAGGAAATCTCTCTGGAGCTGAGTAAAATGACAAAGATAGTTCAGAGACCGAAGTGTGAAGGTCGCTGAAGAGAGGGTATGCTTCCCATACCGATCCATACCCCTGGACTCCTAGTTAGGAGGATGGATGGAGGAAGAAGACTCGGCTACTTCCTGCCGAGTGGCCACCGCCACCACCATGGCATCCACAGAAACCCCTATGGACAGGAACTCTTTCCCAGGGGGAGCTGAAAGAAATTTATTAGGATGTCTTGGTACAGGTTCCACAGAGTCAGGAGTCTCCCACGCCCTTCGACAGATACAGACTCCTCCTCAGAGGGGGTTCTGGACGACCAGCTGCTTCTCTGCCTCAAAATCTCCAGGATGTCCAAGAAAGAGACGTCATCGGAGGATGACTTGGGGGACCCCTCTAACTCCTCGAGGTCAGTATCAGAGGTGAGAGACTCATCCTGGGAGTCTATGTGCTTCCTCTTGCACAACTTCTTTCTTGGGGGCTCTTCAGGCACAGACTCTGAGGGGCCCTCAGAAAGTTGGGGACCGCTCATGGGGGTATCCCCAGACCTTGGGGCTCCGCAGTCAACTGATAGGGGGACATCAGAGGCTCTCGCCAGAGTGGAAGGGGATTGAATGACCGATCCCAGTGATGTCACTGAGGATCTGGCCTGTGCACTCCTCATGGCCTCGAAGGCGGGTTCCCCGAATCCGAGGATCGACCAACCTCCGAGGCCAAGACCGGAGCCGAAGTTCCCCGAGCCGAAGCACCGAGAGGGAGGCTTGGAACCGACAAAGGTCCCGAAGTATCCCCCTCAGGCCCGACAGAGGAAACCCGGGTTCTGAAACAACAGGACAGAGCTGACATGGTAGGAGTCGATGTCGGCACCGATAAAGCCTTAAGAGGTATCGGAGCTGGCAGAACATCATCCGGAGCAGAGCACTCTGGCTCCGAAGACAAGGAGGTGCTCGGAAGAGCAAACATGGGTGCACTCATCGGGACTGGCTCCGGAGCCAACTGGGTTGGAGATGAAAATAATTTTGCCAAAACCGGCGACTGCAGGAGCATCTGGACCACCCTATCCACATCCAAATCAGAGAGTCTGGAGGATTTGGAGGAGAGAGAAGGTGACTGATCTCCTATCTGGAGATCCTTGTCTGACACTAGGAGACCGGCTCCGAATGGGCTCTAACAGGATAGGAGCCGAGGCTAATTCAAGAACCACAGCTACCTCCTGTGGCCCCGAGGACAAGGGAGCTGAGGAGGTAGAATCCAATTTGGTAGTCTTCTCCGGTGGCTCCGATGAAACAGATGGAGCCAGAGATCTCTTCTTAGCCTTGGAAGTCTTGGCTTTAGTCTGTGAACCAGAGGAAGAGTCTAAGGACTCCTCAAAGGAAGGCTTTAGAAGACCTTTCAGTATAAGTTTATTTTTTCTTTCCTGTAGCACACTGGGGCTGAAAGCGTGACAAAAGCTACAGGACTCTTGTAAATGTATAGCCCCCCAGGCAGTATACACAAACGGCATGTCCATCTGTTATGGACATCTTGTAGCTGCATTTAGAACACTTCTTAAACCCGGAGGGTTTGTGTTCCTTTTGATCCTTAGACATAACAGCAAAACCACAGTACACAACACCACAGAAACAGGACTTTAGGCCAACAACGGTTAAGGCGGGAAACTACCGCTAACCGTTGACAAGAATCTCTAAGTTAAACGATTCTGATACAACTAACGAGACACACACAGAAGCAAGGGACAAACACTTTCCTCAGACAAACTACACAACGAAGGGAGGACTAGGTCCTCTAACTTAAACGGGCCTAGCCCGTAGGAACAGAGGGATACCACAAAACAAATCACTCACACCACAAAAAATACGTTAATAACAAGAGTAATCAGCTATTAAAATAGCTTTTGTGAGGAAAAATACAATTTTCAGTGAGAAAAGGAAGTTTTAAAGCTACTTAGCCACAGCCAAGCGAGACTATGTCCTAGCTACACGAGCGGCAAATGAGATCTGGGGTTATGGAGCGGTGCAACATGGGATACCAGGTTAGTCCAGCCAATTAGAGACTTTGTGCTAGAAAAATATAAGTTGGCCGAGTCAGAGCCGGTGTTCGGCTCTGAACCCATGAGTAAGAATGTAGGCGAGATTGGACCACATAACATAATTGTATTTATAAAGTAAAAGAAAGCACTCTAAGAAAGGACATATATCCAAGAAGGAAGGTCTGTAAGTAACGGTACAGAAAATAGAAAAAACAGAGCTAGAATTCACTTTGTCAAAATTAGCATATGAACTAAGGTATTAGGAGCAAATATATGTAAAACTTCATCTTATGCCCCCAGAATGTATGGCCACTGCTGAAGCAATTCATGTATGGGCAGAGTTCACCACAATAGTTTTTACCTTCACTTATTTTAACCATCTCAAAATATTTCACAACACTGAAATGTCCTTTTCTGCATTTATCAAGTTCAAAACAATACTGCATGCAAATAACACCACTTATAGATCTGAGATTGTAAACATTTCATGCTCTTTGCTAACAAGTCTAAATACAAAACAAAAAACGTGGAAGACATCCCTGCCCAATTTTTCTATTCAACCATAGTTTGTTAATGCGGAGCCTTCCCACCTTAATTCTGGTCTCTGACCATTCATACATCCTCCTTTTTAAACCAATTATTTTAACAGGGAATACCAATGTTACCTTTGCCTTAAAACCCAGATGACTAATGAATGCTTTCTCTGCATCAGCTCAACAACACCAGTGCTATTTTCTTACTCTCCAGTTCCCTCTGGATCACCATTATTCTAATGTTATCAAATATTTACCTTCTCTGAACACAAAAAAAAACCACTAATCCATGCATAACAATTTTGGTAACATTTCTCCTATTCTCTTAGGCAATATAGGCATACATGAACACTTTATAATCAGGATTTAAAATTGAAATTGGTCTACAAAGAAGCTGGATCGGAAGGGTCTGTACCACCTTTCAGTAATGGACACCAATGCTTTTTTTCCAAAATGCAGGCACTCCTTCCTCTTTTTAAAATATTTTTAAACAAAGCCTTACAAATATTTGTCTCTCACCTCCCTCCTAACTTCCAAACTTCC
Source organism: Protopterus annectens (assembly GCF_019279795.1). NCBI lineage: Eukaryota > Metazoa > Chordata > Ceratodontiformes > Protopteridae > Protopterus > Protopterus annectens. The sequence continues at coordinate 121,298,700 of NC_056733.1, read as the reverse complement.
ACAAGAATGCCATCTGTTCAGAGAGTCATCCCTGTTGACTGATTTATATTTTTCTTTTCCTATTTCAGCTATTAATGACAGCCTCACGTCTGACATGAATATGTCCTTTTGTGTTCTTCCTTGGTTTCCCCAATTCCTCCACCTTATTCAAATTTTCATAAATTTTCCATAATGTCTCCAATATCTCTGTACAATCTCTGGCTACTTTTCTTGTCAAACTCCTTGAGTTTGGCAATAACCCTTTCTACTTTCTGTTGCATATGTCACTGTGCTAAATGCTTCTGTGATGTAGAGCTTTTACCAAAAAATAGTTGCTTAAACCCAACCTTTCTATACTCACATATTGTTCAAATACTCCATTGTTTTTCCTTTAATCTCTCTGCAGTTGCTCCTCTTCTTTTGTCAGACTCCCTATCTTCTGAAATACTTTATTCTTTGTCAAGCCCTCTACGTAGTTTCTATTAAGTATTTACTACATTCTTCTCACTGATTTGCTTTTAAAATCAATTTTCATTTTATTCTCCTCATCTATCCATTCTGAATTTTTATCTTCTATAACTCTCAAATTAACCCCTCTACATATTTCTTAAATTCCTCTTCTTTTAACATACATAGAACTGCAAAGATTTCATTTTTACACAACTACTCTGCATCTTTACCTTAGTTTTTACTGGGTGTGTGATCTGACATAGTTAATAGATGGGTCTCAGAACTTTCACTTAGAGTTATATGCTGCTGTGAAATTATTTCTATCCAGTCTAGCCCAGTTACTGTATCTTAAGGAATAATATGCCAAGTCTGAGCTCCTGCTACTAAAGTGGCATCGTCCATACAAAAAAAATCATCATATATGTTTTTAGATATCTATCCTTCCTTGTATTACATTCTGTCTAGGTCCTCCAATACATTCTCACTACTGCAAATTAGGTCTCTACACACAGTCATAAATAACATTCCTGCTAAAATGTAATTAATTTTCCCCAAAATCTACTAAGCTCTGTAACAGCAGTTTTAGATGAATATTAATACATGGCAGCGTAAACTCTTCCTACCTTGCAAATAACTCCTTGCTACCAAATGCTACCATTTTTCTCCATTTTTTTTATTCCGACTGGAGCTCCTCTTACAACCAGTATTACTACTCTCATTTTTCATTTTTTCCTAATATTCTACTGAATGCCTCTGTTAAATTACTTTCCTTGTCACATTCACATACTAATTTCTATCCAAACGAATGTCTTGCAACACTGCTATATGCACCCTAGTATTCTTAATGTAATTTAATACTCTCTGTTTTTTGGCCCCACCTGTAAAGCAATTTACATGCCAGGTTAATACTGAAAAGCTAACTTTCTAATAAAATGTCACTAATCCCCACATACTACAAATGACAGCTTGCAGTTTACATGACACAGTAATGACTGGCAAGCTGATCTTTTACATAATTGCTAGTTTTCATCTCTGGACAAACCTGAAAAAACTAGGAAACGCTGTGTAGACTTCACCAAACACTCCAAAGCCCAAGTCTCAATTTCACTGAGAATATAAAGTCCAACTCGATGTGAATAAAAAAATACAAATTTATTTTAAGCCGTTAAAACCATACGCTTTTCGTCGGCTAACAGTCCGACTTCTTCAGAAAGAAAAAACAAGCAAAACAGTGCCTCCCCTTCATTGAGAACATTTAAACAGTTCACTAATTGGGAATAGCAAGTCACATGATTGAGTCTCATCTGAATTAAAGTCCCAGCACTAAAAAAAGCACTACGGAAACAATGAACAACTAAATGCTCATGTAATAATAATACAATACCAAAATGTTAAAACCATATTACATGCAAAACAGGTTGCCAGATAAAGCAGTGTGTACATACACACTTGACAAATCTAGGACATATAAGTAAATAAAGATTTTGATCATAAAAATTGAATATTTAAAAAAGTTTAAAACATAAAAATCAGGCAGCTGTGTAAACCCCCACTGCCAAGTTTGGAAAATGAAAAAAGTTTTTTAAGGTTTTAAAAATAAAACACACTGCCTGTTGTTGAAATGGCCCGCGGGGCCAGATAGCCTCACACCCTAAAAAAGTGGAAAAAAAACCTTCTCCTTTGGGAATCTAAAGTAAGACAGCTATATCCATACACTATAAAAAATATTATTACTGTTTCACCAGACGTATGCATATCCTAACATGAAAGTACTTTCCTGTGGCAATAACAAATTGTCAATGTAGCTAATGCACATTGCATTGTAACTCTTCTTAATACTACTATCCCGGTATAAGTATAAATAACAAACTCAGGGGTGTAGTTAGTCACTGCCAACCTCCACTCTATCCATTCTATTGAACCCGCTTCCAAGAAACTGGTGCCCCCGTACCCTCTCCACTGTCGCCAGACTAACTGGATGACACTAAATAAAGTGTCTACTACAAGAACATAGTCCGGCAAGAGGTGGACCAAACTGGCAACACTGTTCAATACATGGAGCCAGTACCTACTGCCCCCCCCCCCCATTGTTCGGTACCAGTGCGATAGATGTCCACTAAGAAACGTGGATGGTGACAAATACCGTATTGGCCCGACACATGAAAGGATCAGGTGAAATATACTGACCTCAATAATACTAAAAAAACATTGTGAATATATAGTGGTAAAAATACTATATAAGGATACTAGAGAACAGGCCAATTCTGTATGTTCCCTTACTGAGTCCTGTAAACCCGCCTAAGCGTGTAATCTGGGCTTTTGTAGTAGCCATGTATTGGAAACTTGAATCCTGTTGCAAAATAAAAGTAAAAATATAATAACTCAGGTGACATAACCAGGTAAAGGCTCAAATGATGTTCGTAATTTGAAAAATAAAGGGACTGACTATTAGTGACAAGAAACTATGAAAGACATATAGAAACCCCTCTAGTATGGAATGATGTTGCTACAGGTCATCTCTTGAGCCTCTCTAACTTCAATAAGCAAGCCAGGTTCAAAGAACCATTTAGGCCAGTCACATGACGTGCATCCAACCTTGCCACCACAGTTCCCTACTTCCTAAATACAAGGGAGTGTGGCCTCCCCTTGGGTTGGAACTAACCTGGTCTATGACACTAAATGTGAAACTGTGGTCTAAGTTTTCCATGACATGTTTGGCTACAGCATTCTCCATTTTGCCTTTTCTGATGGCATACAGGTGCTCATATATCCAATCTTGTAATCTTCTGTCTGTCTTGCCTACATAGAAAGCGGGACAGCAGACACACTGGGCTAAGTACACTACCTGTGTACTATTATAGTTAAATTTGCCTGCCAAGTGGAAGACTACCTCATTGATGGAAAACTTTGACCCTGTTTTTATGAATCCATAATATCAGCACATGGAGCATTTGTACATGCCCGATCTGTTACTGTGAATCTTGGGTTTTCTTTCCAGTATATCCTTGATATTCGAACCTCTCCTGTAGTCTACCCTGGGAGGGTCCACAAACACTTTACGTGTGGACTCATCCTGCAGGATCAAGGGCCAGTTCTTCATAACTGTTGTAAAAATGGCTCTGGCATCCATAGTACAAGTTATAATCAAACTTTGGACTGAGTAAGGTGCCTTTTCTATACTCTCTGATCATGTTGTCATATTTCCACCCCCATGACTGAGGATAGGTTCATAAAAACCTGAGAATCTCTTAGATTGGACTTCTACTAGGTCTGAAACTAGGTCATGTGGGTATCCTCGGCTGATAAAGAGGTCAGCCATGAAATTACATTCCACTAAAAAATCAGGGTCTCTAGATATCATCCGTACTGCCCGTACAAGTTGGCCTTTGAGAATGTACCTTTTCTGTTTGTATGGGTGGAAACTGTCAAAATGAACATAGCTGTTAGAAAAGGTGTCTTTTCTGTGTATTTTGGCTACATAGCTCCTAGAAGTCAAATCCTTCCTTAGATCCACATCCAAGTAGATGATACTGTCCTTAGATGTGCTATGGGTAAATTGTAGAAATTCAGTGGAGGAGTTGAAAAGTTGTACCATGGACCTAACAACATTTTCTCCCCCTCTAGTGATGATAAAAATGTTGTCAAGGAGCTGAGTGTACATAAGGGTTTTTGTTGCCACTTGTTTGAAGTATGCTGTCAATTGAATTTGCTTGTCTGGCGTGAGGTAAGCCATCTGGGCAGTTGTATTCAAGCTTGCACCCAGGAATGTAATTATTTGAGAGGATACCAGTTGTGATGTCTTTTCATTTATGGTGTACCCTAGGCATGCTAGAAGCCTTTTTACAAACACCAGTTGCTGAAGAAGAGTGTCCTTGTATTCTGCCTGAATGAGACAATCATCCAGATATGGATAAATGTGAATGTTTCTTTATCTGCAAAATGCAATTACTGGTGCCAGGCACTTTGTGAAGACCCTGGAAGCAGTAGATAAGCCAAAGGGCAGTGCAGAGAACTGGTAATGCAAATAGCCTGCTTTGAAGCGGAGGTATCTTCTGCAAGATTCCTTGACTGGGCTATGCAGGTATGCCTCTTTTAAGTCTAGAGTTACCAACCAGGCATTCTTGCCTAACATAGGCAGTAGCTGTTGTAAAGTCAGCATTTTGAATTTTGGAATGTCCAGGAAAGTATTTAGAATGGATAAGTCCAGAATTGGACGCCGTGATTTGTCTTTTCTAGGTACCAGGAAAAGTCTTGAATAAAACCCTTGTCCTTTTTCCTTTTCTGGTACTGGTTGAATAGTCCCCATATCCATGAGGGACATGACTTGTTTCTGGGCCTCTGCCCACTGATTTGGTGGCAGATCTGGCCATCCGTCTGGAATTGGCAACATGTGGAAATGAAATATAGTATCCCAGGGGTACAGATTTAAGACCCACTTGTCCTGGGTAATTAGATGCCAATTTTGAGCATGAAGTGCTTGTTTTCTCCCCAAAGGGGCTGCCAAAAGATAAGTGCTTGGCGATGGCAGAGGAAAGTCATTGAAACTGTTTACTGTAGGGTGGTGCTTTGCTACCTCCTGATTTGGAGGTGGAGGCACCCCATTGTTTTGACCTGTAAGATCCTTGTGACTGAAACCTGGAGCCTTTGGAGCATCTGGGTTTGGCCTGAGCGGCTCTGTTGGACACTGGAAAGGACCAGTTCTTAGTAGGCTAGTGTCTACTGAACCTGGGTGGCAGCACTTGCAAGAAATCTTTTACAGTTTGCATAGATTTAGCTCTGTCTTCCATCTTTTTTAAAACCTCTTCTGCCTTATTATCAAACAGACTGTCCTGCTGTAAAGGAGCATCCAACAATTTAGCTTTAACATGATCAGGCAGATTTTGCTCCTTGAGCCAAGCATGCCTTCTTATCACAGATCCAGTTACGGCAGCCCTGCAAGAGGCCTCCAAGGAATCAAAAGCACATTGCAAAGCATGCTTTCCAGCCAGTTCTGCTGAAAGCAATAAATCCTGTAACTCTATTTTCCACACAATCAGAAATCAACATAATTTTCTGTTTCAGTAGGCCCATAACATGCTGTTGATATCTAAGCACATGATACTGGCAGTTTAAAGCCCTGATTGCCAAGGTTGCAGACGTATAAACCTTCTTACCCCATCTATCCAGCGCCCTGGAGTCTATATCTGAAGGGGTAGGATTTTTGGCTGTAGAAGCCTTAACACCACTGGGACCTTGAGAAATAGTTTCAGGGTCAGCAGCAGGATTTTTGAAAAGAAATTTGTGGGAGTCAGGAACCCTGTAATATCTGTATGGCTTACTAGAAGCCGGAGGCAGGGAATTAGGAGCCATGCTTGATTCTGAGAAATCATCAACAATGTCTAATACAGGAGGTATAGCCAAAGGCCTATGCTGAGGATGAAGAAGAAAATCCCCAAGCCTCTTTTTGGATTCTGAGAAGTCCTGACTCTCCCAATGAAAATGTTCCCTTAAAGTATGCAAAGTCTCTCCAAAAGAGAAATCCCCAGGAGGAGAAGCAGAAGGGATGGATTCCTCTGCATCAGAGTCCTCATAAGGTGGGATAGAAAATTCCTGATCAGAAGAGGAATCAGAAGAAATGGAAACCTGATCTGAAGATTCATAATCAGTGCCTTGCCTAGGCCTCTTAGTGGGGGGGGGGGGGGTTGGGAACCCCTGGACATCCGCAGCCATTTTGATAATTTGTTTTTTAGGGTTAGGGGCCTGAGCACGTGGCTAATGTATCGGTTTTTCGACATAGAAGTAAGTTTTGACCTTGTTTTTGATGATGGCGTCTGTTTAATATACAAATGTTGAGGCCTGAAAACACCCTCAGAAGCCGGTGCCTGCTCAGCGGTTCTGGACCTATCCAAAGGAGAGACATCCACGGGTTCAATACTTGCAGAATCTCGCTGCATACCGGACTCCAAATGGGTCTCAGTAGAGGCCTGCGACTCAAAAGTAGCTGGCATCAGGGGCTGCGAAAGCGCCTCACTGAGTACGGCGAACTGGCGAATGGCTTAGGAGAAGCTTCGTCGTCAGTTTTGGACCTCGACAGTCTCTGTCTTTTTCCTTGCGTTTTTTGTGAATTCCGGTAGTCGGACTGCTAACTGACGACATTTCAGGATAGTTAAATCTTGAACCAAAGTATTTAGAAGCAAAAATATACCGACGCTTAATAGTGCATTGGTTAAATTTAGCAAAAAACCGACAGCAAGGCACGTTGTGATCAGGGCCTAGGCAAGGAATACAGTACAAATGAAAATCCTTATGAGGCATTTGCTTTCCACAAGTAATACAATTATTAACTTTTACTGACATCGATAAGAAGCAAGAAAGTGTTTCCCCAACGGGGTACTTGGCTTTAGTTTGAAGACTTCGGTTTTGAAACTCGAAAATGAAAATTTCAGGAGTCAGCCAACCGGCACTTGCAAACTGCTTCTGCTTCGGGCACCGTGCGGCAAGAAAGACGGATTAAAATGGTGTCGTCTGCATGTTTTATACCCCTGACGACATGACGTCATGGAAGAGGAGACAGCAACCGACGCAGGACTCAAGACTTTGCTATTCAGGCTGACTGAGGGCAACCTGTCAGCAGATTACCCAAATGTAATGACTGCAACAGTGAAACACGAAGAACATCAGCTGTTCCAAATCTGTGACTGAATCTTCAGGTATCACCTATTCTGAAGTTAAAATCAACCATGCTAAGGGCTCATGTTTGTTGTTGAGTTCACACATACACACAGTCCTACCTGTTCTTACTTAAATCTCCATTCCTCTTCCTCATATGATAAAAATATCATACAACTGTATTATTGCCTTGGAGGCTCACTGTAACAACAAATCATAACACTTTTGTAAATTCCCAAGCAGCACCTAATGCTTAATTGGAAGGCTGAATATGAAGCAAGAATGCAAGAGTAAGACAAAAAGCTACTTAGGAAGGTTTATCTTCATTATTTCAATATCAAAGTCTTAAACATTCCTTTACAATTTGGTGGCAGAGATTCATTTTTCTAACCATGTGTATCTGTTGATTTGAATACCTTAATGAACTGCTGTGTCTGAAACTGCTGCATATTTTAGACAAGAAGCAGGTCACAAATAAGAACTTTTAAGTGTACTTTCCCCCTTTCTCAAAGAATGAGCTACCTCAAAGTGTGTGTGTGTGTGTGTGTGTGTGTGTGTGTGTGTGTGTGTGTGTGTGTGTGTGTGTGTATATATATTATATATACATACATACACATGTATGTATATACACACACACACACAACTTATATTAGAAGCAGCTGTGAACATTGCACCCTACGAAAATAAGGGAGAATCAATAGAAAATGGCCAATGTTTTAATTTTCATTTTGTACTTTGAGGTAACAGAGCACCCATAAATTTATGAAATCTAGTTATGAGTAAGTTTACTCCCTGTTAACAGTATATATTCAAGGAGAAGTCACTGTAACACTGCAGCATAACACCTAAGTCATACCATCTTAACTGCTGTCTACTCCAAGGCAGAAAATGAAAAAAAGTCTCATGCTTTTCTTCAACATACCAATGTTGGTCTCACACTAGAATGCACTGATACACATGGCTCCCTTATATCCTATACTGGTGCATGTTCATTATGGATCTTCAAGCCAAAATTCTAGCAAAGGGAAGGAAGATGCAGCACACAAACAGCTTTTTTTCATATGAGACTAAATTAAACAGAATTTTGTATCCAGAGTGTAAAGTATCATATGCATCCAGTGCACATATATTAAATCAAAGAAATAAAATATATGTAAAACCAAATGTTTCAAAAGTACTAACATTATTTCAAGCATGAAGGTTTAGAAAACAAATAATACTTGGAAAATAAAACATTTACCACAGTAATCAGTCTTTAAAACACAATAATCATTGTGGTAATGTCGACATGAGAAGACCAACACAAGAACAGAATAAAACTAGTATGTCCGACTGAGCTAGTCATCACAACTTGCCAGTTATAACATTCAGACGAACATAACAGAGTTCCTTGAACATGCATCTATATTAAGCAATACGAGGGTAAGCTCTACTGGTACAATGGATCTTACTGAAGAAATTTGTAGAAGCACATTTAACCATAAGAGGACATCTTCCAATTAACTTAAACATGAAGTCAGAATATCTGAGAAGATTATTAAGCACTATCATATCTCATTAGGAATGATATACAGTAAACTCTCGCTTAACTGGCACCTGTGGGGATTGGTAGATGCCAGATACGGGTAGTTTCCACTTGCTTCAGAGCTGCTTTGTGATTTTTGACTGGCGTGTATACCAGCATATGAGCCAATCAAAAATCACAAAGCGGAGCCACTTCTACTTAATGTGGAACAGCGGCCTGTTTGAATATGTGTAAAGCCTAATAATTATTACTGAATGGCCTTTTTCATAAAAGATATGGAAGCACTATCTTAGCCAGTAAGGGCAAGCCCAGAGGAGGGAGGCAAAAGCCATCTTCGGCAAAACATATATTTCAATTACCACAAATGTTGGCATACGTACTGGCCTCCCTTGAAATAAAGTACAGTTGTGTAAACTCTTACCATAACAGTACATGTCCTTCCCTTCACTGCTGCAGGATTCATTACATTAGGGATCCCCTGCCAAGGGCGGCTCGACATTCGCACAGTATACCAAAGCCTTTAGGTTGCTTTAAGGTACGCTGTATGTCACACGTATGCTCCTTGCATAGCACTGGGAATAAAGATGATGTCCTGATGAACCATCCTCAGAACTGAGAGTCCCAGTAGGAAAGCCAGTCAAAGGAAAAGAGAGGCAGTCAGTACATCCAGAAGAGAAATAGACTAGGGGGTGGAAGAAAGGAATGAATACTGCAAAAGTGAACAGAAGGACATCTACCATAATGGTAAGATTTTACACAACTGTACTATGTCCTTACATATCACAGCTGCAGTATTCATTACATCAGGGAGACTGCCAAAGCTCAGGGAAAAACTTGAGAGGAGGAAGGACCAGTAGAGCCCGCTAGGAAACCATGAAGGATGGTCCTACCAAAACCAGCTCTAGCTCTGGAAATTCCATCCAACTTGTAGTGCTTGGGAAATGGTAGCGGTCTCAAAAATTGAGTTAGTATCCAAACCCTTGAAAAAAGCACCAGATGAAGTCACAGCTATATTAGAATGAGTCTTAACAGGAAAAAGAAGGTTTTTACAATTACAAGAACAACAAAAGAAAATAGCTTTTGAGATCCAAGAAGAAATAGTTTGCTTGGATACAGCTAATCCTAGGGATCTAGGATGAAAGGAAACAACAGCTGATCAGATTTCCTAATAGTCTTATCCAAATAAAATTGAGTTGTCTATGTACATCCAAAGTGTTCAGCACCCTCTCACTGGCAGATTGGGGAGAGGGGGGGGGAAAGCGGGCAAATGAATAGAATGATCAAGGGACACCTCATTAACCACCTTGGGCCTAAAAGAAGGATTAGCATACAAGGACACCCTGTCCTTATGAAACACCAAAAAAAGAGGACAAGCCATAAGGGCTTAAAGCTCAGACACCCATCTGGCAGAAGAAGGGCCAACCAAAGTACAGTCTTCAGACAGCAATGTTGCAAGGAAGCTGAAGTAGCAGACTCAAAAGGATCCCGAGTCAATTTTTCCAAAACAAAATTAAGATCCCAGGGAGGAGGAACAGACTTCCTGGGAGGCCTAATATGAAGGATGTTCAAAATCTAGAAGCCAAAGGAGGAGAAAAGGGCAGACAGGCAGAGACAGCTAATAAGTGGGCCTTAACAGAAGAATAGCCCAACCCACCATTGAGCAATTCACACAAATAGGAGAGAACCAAAGGAAATGCCACAGAAAGTGGATCCAGGTTATGAGAAAGACACTTAACAGAAAACCTCTTCCATTTGGATAAGAAGGCTTTCCTAGAAGTTGGCTTCCTAGCCTCCTGCAGGAGCCAAAACACTTTCTCAGAAAAAAGGTGTCTATGTGGAATCAAAATCCTATCACCCAGTGTCAGTTGAGGAGTAGACAGGTGGGGATGGATGACAGATCCCTTGTCTTGTGTGAACAGGTACACCCTGTGAGGTAACTTGTGATGATTGCCCTTTATATGCAGAAGAAGAGGGAACCAATACTCTCTCGACCAAAAGGGAGTCACCAACAAGATTTTGGGAGGATCCTGTTGAAGTTTGAACAGCACTTTTGGAATGAGGGGAAGGGGAGGGAACACAAAGAAACATCCCATTCCAAGAAAAAGAAAGGGTGCCCACCTTCCCAACCAGAGGACCTGGGATTCTGGCACAAAAAACAGGAAACTATTCAGAGAGAAGGCAAATAAATCTATTTGAAGATTATCCCACTGGTGCACAACATCCAGAAACACATCCCTGTGAAGCATCCATTTGTAGGATTGAGTTAAGGAACTGCTCAATGTCTGCCACAATGTTTTGATCTGAAAGAATGCAACCTGCCTGAAGAGTCACTTGATACTGGACATAAAATCCCACACCAGGACAGCCAACCAGCAAAGAACATAAGATCTTGTTCCCCCCGGTTTGTTTATGTACCACATCACTGTGGTATTTTCTGTAAACACCTTGAGAGGTCCCGGGGAGAAGGGAGGATGAAAAGCCTGAAGAGCCAGCAGACGAGCTCTCATCTCTTTGATATTGATGTGCTCCTTCAATTGAAGAGGAGACTACAACCCTTGCACCTTTAGGGAACCAAAGGCTGCTTCCTCTTCCCACATCTGCAGTGTCTGTGAACAGTTCCTGAAAGGGAAGAGGGAGAAGAAAAAGGGAGCCCTGGATTTAAGGACAACTGCTGGATCCACAAGAGGAGTTCCTTCTCAAGACAAGGTAGAAGAGGAACTACAAATTCTAAGGGATGAGCATGTTGAAGCCAAACTGACTTCAGGAACCAGTGAAACTTTCTCATGTGATACTTGGCCAGTGAATGCCATGAAATCCAGAGCTCTCAGAAACTCAATGCCTGTAATGGAGGCTAGAGGAAGAAGGGTTTGAAAAATGAAGATGAGGGTCAAGACCTCGGGAGGAGACAGGGATGCCAGTAAAGGCACTGTCTGAATCCTGCAACCTAGAAAAACATGGTCCTGAGGAGTCAGAAAAGACTTTTTGAAATTTATTGTAAACTTCATGCTCTGAAGAACAGAAATGGCAAAAATGGAGATTTTCCAACAGGATCTCTGGAGAAGATACCTGAAACAGAAGGTTGCCCAAGTAAGGAAATACGTGGATCCTCTGAATCCTGCAAAACACAATCACTGGAGTGAGACATTTGGTGAATACCCTTGGGGAAGCAGAAAGGCCAAAGGGCAAAGCAGAGAACTGAAAATGCCAAGAAGCAAGAGAGAAACGTAAAAACTTCCTGAAAAGGGGATGGATCAGAATATGGAGATAAGCATAGTACAGTTGTGTACATTTTCCATAAATGTAGATGTTTCAAGTGTATTCACTGTTGCTGTCATCACATTTGGGTTATCTTGCCTGCAGGTAGCCCTCAGCCGGCCTGAATACCAGAGTCTTGGGATTTCTGCGTCGTATGATGTCACTTCTTCCATGACGTCAGGTTGTCAGGGGTATAAAACATGCAGCCGACGCCATTACATCAGTTTTTCTTGCCCCAGATGTCAGGTGCCCCCAAAATAGGAAGCAGTTACCTGGTATGTAATACCCCCAGCAAAAAACAAATACCAATGATATAAGATATGCCAGACAAAAAAGATAAGATAGAAGTGAAGAGAAGTTAGGGGGTTGGAGGGAGGGTAACCAGGACCTCAACAGTGAATACACTTGAACATCTACATTTATGGTAAGTGTACACAACTGTACTATGTTCTTCGTGTTTCACTGTTGCAGTCATCACATTTAGGTTGATTCCCAAAGCTAAGGAAGGGTGGAGGTAGTTATGAAGCATTAGGGCTGACAATCAGGCCCTGTAAGACTGCTGTGTCAAATCCAGCTCTGGATTTAGAAAATATAGGCAAGTGGTAGTGCTTGGTGAAAGTGTGCACAGAGCTCCAGGTTGCAGCTTCCAGGATGTCCCTGGTAGGGACTCCCCTGAGAAATGCTGTAGAGGTAGATGTAGCCCTAGTGGAATGAGTTCTGATCCCCTGTGGGGAAGGTTTCCCATGGTGCTTGTAGCAGAAATGGATGCAGTGTGCTATCCATTTAGAAATGGTTTGCTTTGAAATGGCCTTGCCTTCTGCCCCTGCAGCAAACCTGTCTGCATGGAAGATAATGAAGGGTTCCCACTGCCATAAGGGCCTGAAATTCAGACACTCTTCTTGCTGAAGTGATGACTAGAAGTAAAGCTGTTTTCCATGAAAAGAATTTTAACTCTGCTGTGGCCGCAGGTTCAAAGGGCGGAAGTGTGAGCTTTTCTAATACAAAGTTAAGGTCCCAGGCTGGAGTGGGAGCTCTCCTGGGGGTCTTAGTTTTTTGGCTCCTCTCAGAACTGTTTCACCAGAGGATGAGAGAAGAGGGGTGGCTCAGTATTACAATGAGCTGAGATGGTAGAGGCATGAATCTTAATTGAAGAGAAGGATAGGACTTTGTGGAGCATTTCTGTTAAGTAATCTAGTATATGAGGTAAGCTGGGCACAGTTGTGACCATTCCCTGAGAATGGCTCCAGGAACAGTATCTTTTCCATTTTTCTGAATAAGATTTTCTAGTACTAGGCCTCCTTGCCTCAAGAATGACATCCAGCACCTGGTTGCTGATGTTGAATTCAGGGGATTAGCCAGGCTGCCAGGTGCAGGGTCCGTAGCTGAGGGTGCAGAATCTGGCCCGCCTGCTGGGACAGCAGGGAAGGAGTCTGAGGCAGGTGCCATGGTTGTAGCACTGTCATATTGCACAAAAGAGGGTACCAGTGCTGGCGTGGTTAGTCTGGCGCAATCAGGATTGTCTTTGGCTTGTCCTGTTTGATTTTTAGTAGTACCCTCAAAAAGAGTGGCAGAGAGGGAAATGCATAGACTGAGAGGCTTTCCCAGGTGAAGGACAGGGCATCCACTTTCCAAGCTTGGCTGTGGGGAGTCCTGGTGCAATATTTGCTCAATTGATAGTTCTGAGGGGTAGCAAAAAGGTCCACTTCTGGTGTCCTCCACCTGCTCCTCAAAAGCTTGAATATTTTGGGTTCCAGTTCCACTCGTGTCGTTCCATGAGATTTCTGCTTAAGTCATCTGCCAGTGAATTTAGTTTGCCTGGCCGGAATTGAGCTTCTAAGTGCACTTGGTTGCTCAAGGCTGTGTTCCACAGAGCCATGGCTAGTCTGCAGAGTGGGTAGGAATGGATTCCCCCCTGCTTGTTTATGTACCACATAAGTGTGGTGTTGTCTGTCTTTACCAATAGTTGTCCTGGAAGAATAAGGCCTTTGAAGGCTGTCAGAGCATTCTGTACAGCTAACATTTCTTTTTGATTGATATGCAGGTGCATTCACTTTGGGTTCCATTTGCCCTGAATGCACTGCCCCGCCATGTGAGCCCCCCATGCATAATCTGATGCGTCTGTTAGGGTTTGGGCGGCAGGGGGTAGAGGTGAAAGGGAGTCCCTTGGTGTGGTTGCAGGCCTCTGCCCACCAAATGAACTCTGTCCTTGGGCAAGGAATGACAGGAATCATTGTTTCCAGGTCCCGAGAATATTGACACCAGAGACTTTTTAGGTACCACTGAAGTTTCCTCATATGCAGTCTTGCATATGGAATTAGAATGCAAGAGGCCATGAACCCTCGGGCTTGCAGTACTTTTCTTGCAGACAGCCGGGTTTTGGTCGCCAGTAGATTGAAATGGTTTGTCAAATAAATTTGTTTCTCTGGAGTGACAAATGCCATCTGGAAAGTTGTGTTCAAGCTTGCTCCTAGTAATACAATCTGTTGGCTGGGTACCAGTTGTGATTTCTTTTCGCTGATGGTGTAACCCCAGTGAAGTTAGAAGTCTCTTTACAAATGCCAGGTGCTGAAGTAGCAATTCCTGACTGTCCGCCTGAATCCGGCAATCGTCCAAGTATGGGTAAATTTGAATTCCTCTCTGCCTGCAATATGCAATGGCTGGAGCTAGGCACTTTGTGAATACCCTGGGCGCAGTAGATAAGCCAAAGGAAAGTGCAAAGAACGATAGTGCATAGAGCCTGCTCTGAAGTGTAGGTATTTCCTGCAAGATTCCCTTATGGGGATGTGCAGATAATCTTCTTTTAAATCTAGGGTTGCTAGCCAGGAGTCCTTGTCTAGCATAGGAAGCAGCTGTTAGAGAGTTAGCATTTTGAATTTTGGAACCAGCAAAAGGGTGTTGAAAATAGACAGATCCAGGATAGGATGCCAAGAGTTTTCTTTTCTGGGGACCAGAAACAGTCTGGAGTAAAAACCTTGTCCCCTTTGTTCTGCTGGGACAGGTTGAACAGCCTTGATACTGAGGAGAGAAAGTACTTGCTTTTGGGCCTCTGCCCACTGGTTTGGGGGGAGGTCTGTCCATCTGCTTATGGATGGGAGTGAGTGGAACTGGAATCTGCATCTCTGGGAAAAGTACAGTTTTGTACCTCCCATAAATGTAGATGTTCGAAGATCCACATTGCTGCAGTCCTTACACTTGGGTAGTCCGCTGTCCTCGGTCGGCCCGAATATCAAAGTATAAGGCTGACGTCGGTCAAGGCGCATTTGACTGACATCAGGACGTCAGGGTACAAATGCGCATGACCGACGTCATATCCTCAGTCTTTTCTTGCCCCAGATGTCAGAAGACCCTAAAAATAAAGGTCAAAACCAAAAGACAGCAAACAACCAACCAACCACCCTTGCACTAATTATATGTACAATATATACAATATACACAATATTTACAACCCAACCCACACAACCACCTCTAACTGCAGAGGGGAAGGAGGGAGGGTAATTGGACTGCAGCAATGTGGATCTTGAACATCTACATTTATGGTAGGTACAAAACTGTACTATGTTCTTCATCTCACATTGCTGCAGTCCTTACACTTGGGTAGAATCCCAAAGCAGAGGTAAGGGAGGATGGCCAAACTACAAGGAAGCAGGAGCTGCCAAAATGCCCTGCAAAACAGCAGTGGCAAAACCAGCCCTGGATTTAGAGTAAACTGGCAGGTGATAATGCCTAGAGAAAGTATGCACTGAACTCCAAGTAGCTGCCTCCAAAATATCCTTGGTTGCCACTCCCCTCAAAAGGCTGTCAGTGGCAGTAGCCCTAGTGGAATGAGGCCTAATCCCAGCTGGAATCTCCTTGCCATGATGGGAATAACAGAAAGCAATGCAAAACCCAATCCACTTAGAAATAGTTTGTTTTGACACAGGCTTGCCCTGAGAACTCAAAGCAAAAGAAACAAACAACTGCTGAGACTGCCTGAACCCTTTAGTTCTGTCCAAATAATATCGCAACTGCCTGTGTACATCTAAAGTGTGCAAAATCTTTTCCCCTTTATTTTGGGGATTTGCATAAAAAGTAGGCAAATGAATAGTTTGGTTTAAAGCCACACTAGAAACCACCTTAGGCATAAAGGAAGGATTAGTATGAAAGATACCCTATCCTTATGGAAAATCAAGAAAGGCTCAACCGCCATAAGGGCCTGTAATTCAGAAACCCTTCTTGCAGAGGTAATGGCCAACAAAAAGGCAGTCTTCCATGATAAATATTTCAACTCAGAAGTAGCTGCAGGCTCAAAAGGTTGTAGAGTAAGTTTCTCCAACACAAAATTGAGATCCCAAGCAGGAGTAGGAGCTCTACGTGGGGGTCTTATATTCTTTGCCCCTCTAAGAAATTGCTTGAACAAAGGATGAGAAAACAATGGAGGGTCACATTCATAGTAAGCTGAAATTGCTGCAGCATGAACCTTAATAGAAGAGAAGGACAAACCTTTGTCCAGTAACTCAGAAAGATATTGAAGAGCCATACTTAAATTAGGCTCAGAAACATCAAAATCCTTCGCTGCACTCCAAAATAAAAATCTCTTCCATTTATCTGCGTACACTTTCCTTGTACTAGGCCTTCTAGCTTCCAAAATCACATTCAAAACTTGTTGTGGAAGTTGAGACCCTCTATGATTCAAAACAGAATATGCCAGGCTGTTAGGTGAAGAGAGTGAAGTTTGACATTGAGCAAATGGCTGTCCTCCTGTGACAACAGGTGTGGAATCGAAGGCAAAGGCCATGGAGGCTTCCATACCAGACTTCTCAGTAATGGGTACCAGTGCTGTCGAGGCCAATCTGGAGCTATTAAAATCATCCTTGGCTTGTCCTGTCTGACCTTTAGAAGTACCTTTGAGAGGAGAGGCAGAGGTGGAAAGGCATACACATGAAGATTGCTCCAATTGAAAGAAAGAGCATCCACTTTCCAAGCTGTGGGATGAAACCTTTTGTGCAAAACTTTGGCAGCTGATGGTTTAGTGGAGAAGCGAACAGATCTATGTCTGGAGTTCCCCATGACACTGTCAATTTCTGAAATACATGAGGATCCAATTTCCACTCGTGGGGATCCATAATTCGTCTGCTCAACACATCTGCTAAGGAGTTCTGTGCTCCTGGCAGAAACCTTGCCTGAAGATTGAGCTGTAAACTGAGAGCAGTCTCCCACAAAATCATTGCTTGCCTGCATAGAGGATAAGAATGTGTTCCCCTTGCTTGTTGATGTACCACATGACAGTTGTGTTGTCTGTTAGAATCAACACCTGCCCTGGAAGAAGTAAATCCTTGAAAGCTATTAATGCAAACTGGACTGCTAACATCTCCTTCAGGTTGATATGTAGATGTTGTAGTCTGGCAGGCCACTTGTCTTGTATCCACTTTCCATTTAGATGAGCTCCCCAAGCTTTGTCTGAGGCATCTGTCGTTAAAATCTGACTCGCCTCTGGCCGGGTCACAGAGAGTCCCTTGTTTAGGTGACATTCCTGAGCCCACCACAAAAATTCCTTTTGAATGCAAGGTATTATTTGAATGACAGTGTCCAGATCCTGGCAGTGCTGTGTCCATACATTTTGAGATACCATTGTAGCTTCCTCATATGCAGTTTGGCATTGGGAAGCACCAGAATACAAGATGCCATGAACCCTAAGGCTTGAAGGACTGTCCTTGCAGTCAGCCTGGACTGATGAGATAGTTGATGGAAGTAAAGGGAAAGACTCTTTTGTTTGTCCGGGGTTAAAAAGGCCATCTGGGATGCTGTATTCAGTCTTACACCCAGAAAGCACATGTCCTGAGAGGGTACTAGACTGGACTTTATTTCGTTCACAGAATACCCCAGGCATCTTAGCACTGCTATCACATATTCCAAATGATGAAGAAGCTCTTCCCTTCCTTGAGCCAGAATCAGGCAGTCGTCCAAATAAGGATAGATCTGTATTCCTTTTAGCCTGAAGAAAGCTATCACTGGAGCCAGAACTTTCGTGAACACTCTGGGCAGTAGATAAGCCAAAGGGCAATGCAGAGAACTGATAGTGAGAAGTCCCAGCTCAAAACGCAGATACTTCCTGCAACTTAGTCTGATAGGAACATGAAGGTAAGCCTCCTTGAGATCCAAAGTTACCATCCAATGATCTTTGCCCAGCAGAGGTAAAAGCTGTTGTAACGTCAACATTTTGAACTTGGGAATGTCCAGATAAGTGTTGAGGATAGATAAATCCAAAATTGGTCTCCACATGTTCCCCTTCTTTGGTACTAGGAACAGGCGAGAATAAAATCCTAGGCCCACTTCTGGCATAGGGACCGGCTGTATGGCCCCTAGTTGAAGTAACAGAGAAATTTGCTTGTGAGCCTCTATTCTTTGTTGAGGAGGAACGTCTGGCATGCCTCTGAAAGGAGGCAAGGTATGGAAATAAAACCTGTAACCTTGGTGTATGATATCCAATACCCATCTGTCTTGGGTAATTAAACTCCAATTTTCTTTGAAAAGTGCCAACCTTCCTCCCAAAGGTGCTGCCAGACGAGAAGGCTCTGTCAGCTGAAAAGGTAGGTCATTGGGTCTGTTTATGAAAGGACTGACCCCTGCCCTCACCTGAAGACTGTGCAGGTGAACTCCCTGTTCTAGGCCTGAAAGAGCCCTGAGCTCTGCCCCTACCACGTCTAGATCTATCCCTAGACTGGGAATCATAAGAAGGATATGTCCACCCTTTAGCAGGCCAATTTCTACTAAACTTTGGAGGCTGAACCTGCAAAAAATCTTTAACAGTCTGCATAGACTTAGCCTTGTCTTACATTTTCTTTAAAACTGCCTCAACAGGAGAACCAAACAACACATCAGATTGTAAAGGAGCATCTAAAATCCTTGTTTTAACATGGTCAGATAAATTTTGATCCCTCAGCCAGGCGTGCCTGCGAAGAACTGACCCAGTGGCAGCCACCCTAGACGAGGCCTGTACAGCATCAAAACCACATTGCAAAGAATGCTTACCCACCTGTTCAGAAACATGTACTAAATCTTGTAACTCCTTACAATCAATACCTTCCAGAGCATCAACCTTAGACTTCAACTGTGAAAGGAGATAGTTTTGGTATTTTAACATGTGAAACTGGTAATTCAAAGCCCTCATAGCTAGAGTGGAAGAAGTATAAACTTTCTTTCCCCATCTATCCAAGGCCCTGGCTTCTTTATCTGCAGGAACCGGATTCTTGACAACAGAAGCCTTAACACCTTTAGGCCCCTGGCTAACAGTTTCTGGGTCTGCCCTAGGACTCTTAAAAGATACTTATGAACTTCAGGCACCCTGTAATACCTATCCGGTTTAACAGGAGCAGGAGGCAAAGAATCAGGATTAAGAGAAGCCTCTGTAAAAACATCTTCCACTACATCCAAAACAGGAGGTATAGCCAAAGGCCTATGCTGAGGTAAAAACAAAAATTCCCTAAGCCTTTTCCTGGAATCAGAGAAGTCCTGACCTTCCCACTTAAAATGCTCCCTCATGGAATGAAGAGTTTCTGAAAAAGAAAAATCCTCAGGAGGAGAAGCAGGAGTAGTAGAATCATCCACATCAGAATCAGAATAAGGAGAGTACTCCTGCAAGTCTTCAGCCGAAGACTCTGAAACATCCGAAGCCTGCTCAAAACTCCCTAGCTCAGGCTCCACCCTAGGCCTCTTATCAGGAGGAGGCAAAGAACCCCTAATCAGAGTAATTAAATCTTCTGCCATTTTAAGCATATGCTTCTTGGGCACAGTTCCAGAAGAACTAGGGGTGACACCAACTGAAGCTAAACCTGGCCTGCCTCTAGGAGAAGCCTTGGAAACAGAAGGAGAAGGCCTAACAACCCTAGGCAGGGAGGGGAGTATAGTAACCTGAGAAGCCCCATCAGCCTGACCTGCCTCCTGAGAGGCCACATCCTGCAACAACAAGGTCTCTCCCTGGGATCCCAAAGAAACCTCCGGTGGAACCACCGGCTCCACCGACACCTCTAAAGAACCGGCGTCCGGAATGGACGGTTCTTCTAACCTAGGCTTCACTGCTTTGTCCTTGCGCTTCTTTGAAGAAGCGGGCGTCGGAGCATCCGACGGCATTTTATAATTGCACCGCTTCCCAAAGACTAACCTGGCACAATCTAGTCTTCTCTTTATAGTGCGCTTATTAAATCTAGCACAAGAGCGACACCCAACAACGTCGTGCTCAGGCCCTAAACAAGGAATACACAAAGTATGATAGTCTCTATGCGGTATCTGTTTCCCACAAGAAATACAATTATTCACTTTTTCTGACATCCGGTAAACCACTGAGGCAAGAAAAAACTAAAATATTCCCCAACGGGGTACTTAGCCAACTTTGACTCGGTCTGAAACTCCGAAAACGAAAAATTTCAGAACGCCAACCGGCACTTGCAATACTGCTTCTGCATCGGACCATGCGGCAAAAAAGACTGAGGATATGACGTCGGTCATGCGCATTTGTACCCTGACGTCCTGATGTCAGTCAAATGCGCCTTGACCGACGTCAGCCTTATACTTTGATATTCGGGCCGACCGAGGACAGCGGACTACCCAAGTGTAAGGACTGCAGCAATGTGAGATGAAGAACATCAATGTCTATTTGTCTTGGCTAATGTTTTGCCAGTTTTTGGCATGCAGTGCAAGTTTCTCTCCTAAAGGTGCAAGTACTTGGCCAAGGCTTGGAAGAGTTAAGGATAAGTCACTGTGCAATTTTTCCATGGGATGGAGGCTTACTACTCCCTGTTTTGGACATGGGAGCACTCCATTGCTTAGATCTCTGCATAAGCAGAGACTGAAGTCTTGTGGTCTGCTGCCCCTGGGTTTGGACTGAGAAGACCTGAAAGGGACTGGAAACTACCAGTTTTTTGAAGGCCAATGCCTACTGAATCTAGGTGGCTGTACTTGTAAGAAATCTTTAACAGTTTGCATATATTTTGCTTTCTCCTCCATTCTTTTGAGGACTTCTGCTTTATTACCAAAAAGATGCTCTTGATTTAAAGGTGCAACCAGTAATTTTGCTTTGACATGATCTGGCAAGTTCTGTTCCTTAAGCCAAGCATGTCTTCCAAGAACAGACCCAGTGACAGCAACCCTGCAAGATGCTTCTAAAGCATCAAACCCACATTGCAAAGTACGTTTACCAACTTGGTTAGCAGAATGCATTAACTCTTGTAAATCTGTGTGTTCTGCGCAGTCAGGAATCAACAACATTTTTTGTTTAATTAGCTCCATAACATGCTGCTGATACTTTAACATATGAAACTGGCAATTTAAAGCCCTAATGGCAAGTGTAGCAGAGGTGTATACCTTTTTTCCCCATCTGTCTAATGCCATGGAATCCCTGTCCGAAGGGGTAGGATTTTTGGTAGTTGTAGCCTTAATGCCTTTAAGTCCTGGGGAAATGGTCTCTGGATCAGCAGTAGGGTTCCTAAAAAAGAATTTGTGGGAGTCAGGCACTCTATAGTACCTCTGTCAGGTTTCCTGGGAGCTGGAAGCAAGGTATCAGGGGTAAGGCTGGATTCCAGGAATACATCATCTACAATTTCCAGAACAGGAGGGATAGCTGGAGGCCTGTGCTGAGGCAAGCTTAAAAATTCCCCAAGTCTCTTTCTGGACTGGAAGTAGTTCATAGGTTCATACTAGGCTATCTGCCCGAGGGCATTTACAAGCCTAGCCCATAGTTTTGTGGCTTACGCCACCCCTTTAGTATGGGGAACTATACCCATTATTTTGCTGTGCCTCTGTCGAGCAGTGACACTGAGGTAATCCCTGGGGTATATCTGCGATCTCCCATCCATTGGTCAAGATTTCTCTTGAACAAGGCCAGCGAGGTGCTCTGCCTCACATATACCGGGATTTTATTCCACAGCATAGGGAGTCTTTGGGTGATGAATCTATCCCTCCAGCACGTCCTATTAATAGCCGTGTCGAGGTTTAAGTCTCTCGCCCTTGTGGCTCTGATGGATCTAGATTTTTGAGGTGAAGCATATTCATCAAATCTGGGTTTGACATGGCCTTGTATGTTAGGCAAAGGTCACCTCTGAGCAAGCGTGGCGACTGAATAGAGCTGGAGTTCTTTCAGTCGGGCAGCATAGGACAGATGTTTGAGACCCTTTATCCTTTTGGTGAGGAACTTTTGTGGCCTCTCCAGCTGCTGCAAGTGTCGGGTCAGATACATTCGAATGGGGCATTGTACTCAATCATTGGTCTGATGAGTGATGAGTATAGGAGACTATGACCTCCCTTGATCTAGATGAGAATCCCTTCATGATAAGGTGGGCAATGTAGAAGGTCTTCCTAACTACTTTAGCTACATGGGTGTCGAATGACAGACTACTATCAACCTGGGTCCCCAGGTCCCTGATAACTTCTTCTGTGCTCAGTGGATTGCCACCTATTTGGTAGCTAGGGGTAACCTTGTTTTTCCGAAGGGTATGACCATGCATTTTTGGCATTTAACTTTAGGCCATGGCTCTGGCACCAGTTATCCGTTTCTGTGAGACCCTTCTGAAGGATATCTGTGTCAGATGTGTTTTCTACTATGGCCCAGTTTGCAGTCATCTGCAAACTTTGTCAGCCATAACCCTCCTGTGTTTGCTTGTACTTGGAAAAGTAGATGCCAAACAAGAGTGGGCCCAGGACTGAGCCCTGTGGTACACCACTTGTGACAGGCTTTGAGTCTGACATGGCGCCAGCAACTCTGACCCTGTGGGTTCTGTCACTCAGCCAGTTTGCAACCCATCTTGTGATGTATGGGTTAACATTTAAGCTGATGAGTTTTCAATGATACCCGAGTGGGGTATTGTATCGAAGGCCTTCGCCAGATCGAGGTAGGCTGTATGGACTGCCTTTCCCTCATCAATGGCTTTGGTGACTGTTTCGAAAAAGTCAACCAAGTTTAGAAGGCATGATCTGCCTTTGACAAAGCCAAACTGGGATGGATCCAAAGTCTGCAAATTTCCTGTGTCTTTATTTATGAGGTCCATTATGATCCTCTCCATGGCTTTGCAGATAAGGCTTGTCAAGCTAATGGGCCGGTAATTTCCAGGGTCGGTGGAGGCACCGCCTTTGTGAAGTGGGACCACAGTTGCAGTGCCACTCCTGGAGTGTATCAGGAGGTAAGACTATGATTAAACAGCTGTCCTAGCTGTGGGTTTAATTCCTCGTTGAGTTTGTGGAGCACACAGCCGGGGACACCATCAGGTCCCATGGATGCTGTGTTTTTGCTTTGGAGAGAGCAGTTCTCACTTGGGCGTTGGAGATGTTTGGGGGCTGCAATCGCTTGGTATAGATATCTCTCCTTTTGGGGGAGGGAGAAGTTTGCACTGAACCTGTCAGCCAGTATGTTGGCAATGTCTGTAGGATCAGTAATCTTCACATCATTTTGAACTAGTTCTGAGCATATCTGGGAGTTTCCTCCCAGGTTTCTAACATAGCTAAAGAAGGCCTTATGATTGTCTTTTGAGTCTTTAGCTATTTTTCTCTCAAAATTTGCTTTGGATGATTTTATGAGAGCTCTTAGTTTTTTACTTATAGTGATCAAGGGTGTCTTACCTTTTAAGGATTTTGCTCTATCTTGTAGTAGCTTCCTCCTTTTGTTGTAGAGTTTGTTTATGGCTGGGGTCCACCAGACTGGACGCTTGCCTTTGGTACAAAGAGTCTTTGTTTTGCTTGGGATTGCCTTATCCATGCAGTCCTGCAGGTGCTGGTAGAAGGCATTTGTAAGTGATTCAGCGGCTTGAGTACTGTTTTCCACCGGCTCGGGGGCCTTAAAGGAGACCACACAGTCCTGGCTCTCCCAGTGGAAATGTTCTCTAAGGGTGTGCAGAGT
This sequence comes from Protopterus annectens, assembly GCF_019279795.1. Lineage (NCBI taxonomy): Eukaryota > Metazoa > Chordata > Ceratodontiformes > Protopteridae > Protopterus > Protopterus annectens. The sequence continues at coordinate 121,274,983 of NC_056733.1, read as the reverse complement.
TTCACCAAAGGAAAAATCTTCTGAAGGGAATGGAATCCCCTGCATCTGAATCCTCATAGGTAGATAAGGGTATGTCCTGGAAATCAGAAGGATCACAGTAATCAGATTCCTGACCAGAAGAATGAGAAGGAAAATCAGTTCTGGGTCTTTTTGAGGGGGGAGGCTGACTTCCCCTAATTAAAGTAATGAGGTCCTCAGCCATTCTAATCATTTGTTTTTGTGGCATATGGACCTTAGAATGCATTTTGGTCATTGGTTTCCTAGGCGTAGTGTGAACTTTAGGCCTGAGAAATTTGGTATTTTTGGTTTGAAAGGAAATTGTCGGTTTAATGTGAATATTGGAAGGCCTGAAAACACCTTCAGAAGCCTGTGCCTGCACAGTGGCTCCAGACCCATCCAAGGTAGAGACATCTGCAGGCTCCATAGTCGAAGAAGCATCTCGCGGCATACCGTACTCCGAATGGGTCTCAGTAGAGGCCTGTGAATCTGCAGAAGTGGGTAGCAGGGGCTGCGAAAGCACCTCACTAAGTACCAGCAGACTGGTGACTAGCTTAACATTAGCATCATCGGCTGCCTTGGACCTACGCGGTCTGTCTCTGTCTTTATTCTTTTATTTTATAGGAGGATCGGTAGTTGGATGGCTTACCAAAGTCATTTCGGAGTATGGAGATCGACAGCTACAGAAATACCCCGATGACAAATAGTTTGGGAGTTGAACAAGGCACAAAACCTAAAGTGAGGGACGTCGTAGTCTGGGCCTAAACAGGTGACGCAGTAAGAATGAAAATCTCTGTAAGGTATTTGCTTTCCACAGGCAAGGCAATTATTAATTTTTTTCTGACATCGGTTAGAGCAAGAAAAAAGGATCCACAAAAGGGTACATATCTTCTAGAAGACTTCAGGTCTGAAACTCGAAAAACAAAAATTTCAGGAGTCGGACGACCGGCACTTGCGAACTGCTTCTGCTTTGGGCACCGCATGGCAAGAAAGATTGGTGTAATGGCGTTGGCTGCATGTTTATACCCCTGACGATCTGACGTCATGGAAGAAGCGACAGCATCCGAAGCAGAAATCCCAAGACTCTGGTATTCAGGCCGGCTGACGGCTACCTGCAGGCAGATGACCCAAATGTGATGACTGCAACAGTGAAACATGAAGAACATCTTTGAGATTCATAGACACCATATGAGCCTGAGGAAGCAAGAGAGGGAATAAAATCTGAAGGGACAACATTTGAAAGAAGGTTACCTTCAGGAAAGTGTTTAGATGAGAGAGGTCTAATTGGTCTTCAAATAACCTCTTTCCTGGGAACTAGAAAAATCCTAGAGTAACCCCCTCCCCCTCTGGGACACAGGCACCTCTTGAATAGTACCCCGGAATCACCTCTAGAAAAAAAGGAGAGTTGTTCCTGAGGGGGCTGAGGAATACCCCTAAAAGGGGGAAGGGATTTCCACACCACAAAATACCCTAGCGAATATTGGACAGAACCAAGGAATCCCAAGTAATCTGTAGCCAAACAGGAAGAGAGAGGCAAAGACAAAGAGGAAAATGCTTGGGAAGAATAGGATGGTCAGACAGCATCTGGTTTATCTGGAAAGGAAGACTTCTGAGGCACTGAAATCTGAGTGGCCTTAGCAGAAGGAGCCCGCTTGCCACCCTTTTTGCCCTTAGGAGGAAGGTGAGATTGCCTGTGAACAAAGGCCAGCTTAATGGAGTAGTTCCTCTGAAATTTAGGAAGTGGAGAAAAAAAAAGCACATGTTTAAGTTCCTGTAAAGCCTTTCCCTTATCCTGAAGGAACTTGAAGATAGCAGCAGTAGCTACACCAAACAAGTGTTTATTATCAAGAAGGGGCATTCATCAACTTTGCCTGATAGGTTTGAAGCTGAAGTCAATAATACCTCCTCATCACTGACTCAAAAGCAGCAGCTCTAGAAGAAGCATCTGCTGCATCATAACTACATTTGATGGAAGGATGAGCCACCTAGGAAGAAGTCTCTAACAGGGAAAGAACATAAGTTTTATCCTCAAAGTCTGGAAGATCAAATATAACCTGACAAGCCTGGACTAGGACAGCCAACAAATACCTGGACGTATGGGTCTGATAATACCCCTAAAAGCCAACGTAGGCAAGGTGTAAAGCTTCTTTACTAGCCATTTCCCTGGTTCTGCTATCTTTAACCAAAGGCAGCAATTTGGGAGAAGGAAGCAATTTAGAGGGCTTGTTAGAGGCTACAGACACCACTGAAGGGTCAGCAGCAGGACACTTGTACAAAAATTTACAGTCCTCAGGCGCCCTAAAGAACCTACCAGGTTTCTCAGGAGCAGGGGGCTGAGAATCTGGAGCTTTAGAGGCATCAGAAAGCGCATCCAACAAAGCAACCAAAACAGGAGGGACAGCAGAAGATTTAAGAGATTCCATTTGCAGCAACTCACAGTACCACTTATGAATCTCACAGACCTAATCACAACCCCAATTATAAAACTCCATCATCCTGGAAACTGTGCCCCCAAAAAAAATCTCTTTTGAGTATTAGGACTGACAGATTCTTCTTCCTCTGACCCACAGTCCAAAGGAGAAGGAATCTGAAGTGTAAGCAAGGGATTCCTCATCCAAATCAAACTCCTCCTCGGAAGAATCCTGTTCTCTGGGTCATTTAAGGGGAGTAGATAACCAAGGGGGAGCTGGAATAGAAACCCCTGAGGAGGCTTCAAAGCCATCAGAGCACTAAACAAACACTGACTGAAGGGCCTGCCAATCACTTTGTGGATCCTTAGGAGCAGGGGAAATATGTTTTTTTTTTTTTTTCTTCAGAGAGATATCTGCCTTATAAAACTTGGAAGGCTCAGCCCTCGGATAGCATTCAATAATGGTAGTAGGGACTTAGGCCCCTTGGAAATGATCAACCGTGGTTTCCCATGAAAGTTTGAAATGGATGTCTGCAAAGCCTCCTCGGACATGCTTAAAATCAGATCCCCACAGGCCGCTAATCCGGTTGTCGCAGAGAAAGCAGACAACAAAGCTGGACGAACCTCTGGGTATTCACCCACCTCGGGAGAACCCCCGTACCTTAAAGAAACCTTAAGGCTTTGGTATACTGGCCAGACATCAGGCCACCTTTGGCAGGGAATCCCTAATGTAATATGTGGAAAGCGAGAGGTTAACTCCTAAAGAGAGCAAGATGAACACTGACATGGAAGGAGATCACTGGCTATTAAGCCAGTTTGTTAAAATCACTGTTTTTGATTAAAATTGTGTGACGTCATTCTTGCAGAAGATAAGTTACGACTTAGGGTAAGTGTCCTGCCCACTCAAACATGCAGAGAGAGCCCAGCATCTCTCAGACTAGAACATTTAAGATCACTCACCCTGATGTGGGCATCAGTGTCAGCATACTCATACTTCAGGTGAAAGGATGTAAGGGATCTGGACACATCATGGATCCTGAAACCAACAGACAACTGACCATAACCTTATACCTGCATAACCTGGGGAGTGAAGCACTAATTTGCTTGACTACATAGCTACTTACTACTAATAAATTACCATGTGCAGCTCCACCACAGGAGTCATTTCAAGGCGTAGGCTTTGAAACATAGTAACTCACTTTAGGTAGGTGTGCATGGAGTAGTGCCAGTGTTTATGTATTAAAATAATTAGTACTGTGTGAGTGAGGTTTGTTTAAACATGGTCTTAGAGGCTTAAGCAATAGTTTGTTAATAACCTCTGCAAAAGTGGGTGTTTTGTTAAGTGGCTGTGAGGTGACAGTAAGCTACTTACGAATATGTGGAAAGCGAGAGGTTAACTCCTAAAGAGAGCAAATATATGCATCTTTCATAAACTACACCTGTGAAAGTAAGATTAGATGATCAGCAACCATGAGGCAATTACTGCACAGATTCAGGGTTCTTAAAGTAAGCAGGTTGGCAATACACTGGGACATGGAGACAGAGCAAACTGTGAAACCATTTGGAGAGAGATTAGTAAGTGACCAGATACTTATAAACTACCTAAGCATTTAACTACCACAAGAAATGAGTGACTGAACTGAAAACATGCTCAGTTACAGATTCAAGGACTATCGAGGAACAAGGAGGAGAAAAAGCACACTCGAGTCCTTCTCTACAACTCTAAGCCAACAGCAAAAGTTAACTTTTGCAGAAGTATAACAATAACTCAATGTGCTGAGAATAGCTGGCCCATTATCACAAAAAGGGAAAGATATAAATACAATGAACTTGGCATGGTAGAATACCATGATCAGTAACTCAGAGCTCAGCATTGTAAGGTGAAAGGCCAAGTAAACTGTCTCCTTTTATTGCACACAAATAAAGCTCAAATTAGCAACAAAAACAAAATTACACAGGGAAGAGTTCCACTCAGAAACAAAAATGAACAGGAGACAGATGCTCCAATAAGCAATAAAAAACAGTACGCAGACAAAAATTACAATCAGCGTGAAAAAAACAAAAAAAAACAATAATAGACAGCCAATAAAAAAGACAGTAAACTCAGGAAAAGCCTGCAGTCTACTCAAGTAGGCATGGGTGAAACTATTTTTTTCTTTCTCAAAACCCAAACATTAGCACCAGACAGCCAGTCCTAAGTCACTTATTTGATATCTGGTTCAAACTGAGATGAAACAAGGGCAAGACAAACACAATCCACTTGGAATGGAAGAACACCAAAAAGCTCAGAAACTCACACCTTACCAGTGTAAGTTTCAGGACACACAAACTAGCCCCTTATATACCATACACATGCTTGCTTAAAAAGAAAAGCTTTAAATTCTCATAACTCTGACAGTTTACCAATATCTTACTTGATACAAAAAAATATAGCCTTATGACATGTTAGACTTGAAAGTTGTTAAAAGGACATATACCACAAAAGTGGTCATCAGATTACTGCAGCACTTGTAACCCTACAGAAAAATAATCATTGCATAGTACCAAAATTAACGTATTAAGTCATGATGCTTAAGATTTTTCACTTGAAAATATTCATCCTTAATCTCAGGTTTTGCAGATTATCTGGTCCACCCAATTATCTTGCTAGTATATAGTTTTGGTATTATTCTAGTTGTCACTTTCTGATAGTATAGCAAATCTAAGCAAATAATGAGTAATTTATCTTTTTTAGATGACAATACTGAAATCCAAAGACATTTACTAAATGTCAGATGCCTTTCTTGGCTCTTCTGCTTGACACCTGTCTGGTGGTTCTACTACCTTTAGCCAGTCAGCTCCTTTGGTCCACCAGGGGCAAGAGACAAGCATCTCTGCATTACACGAGAGTCCTACAACTCCATTCATTCTCTAATGGTGAAAGTCAGGTAGTAGGGAAAAGAGTAGGTTCATACCTCTCAACCTCTTAGCCCAATGTAGATACTGCTCATAAACTTAGAAAGTTGCTAGAATTACAGAATATGTATTAAAATGCATTTTTATAACTGATATGGAGTCTGAAATTCAAATATATGACACTGTTTACCAAATTCATTCCTCAGATCATCCCAGTGATTTGCCAGAAAACCAAAAATTTTATGAGGAACAACCAAAATTTTGAGGCTGGAAGCATACCTTCATGTGCAGATTTTCCCTAGCCACATAAACAGGGACAATGTGTGCTCAAGAAAGCCCATGCTCCCTAGTAAGTGTCATCCAGGCAGTGATCTACAGCCACCTTCCTCCTACCAGGAAAGGTGAGCTGGCAGTAACCTCTCCCTCCCAGCCTGACTTGTTCACCCTGAGCTACTGATCAAATTAAAACTGTCTGGTTATAGTCAGGCCTTCATCCCGGTATGCCAAAGAGCTGGTCCTAGACGGTATTTGTACTGTGACCAAAAGAAGTGCAGGAAAAGATGAGGCACTAATCTGTAAAAAAAAAAAAAAAAAAACAGAAAAAATAGTGTGCAGATTAATGTGCATACATTAATCTTTTTCTATCTGTTCCTGTATCTTCCAAGTGGATTTTTTTTGTTTTACAAAATCAAGTAAAATCCGATGTGCACAGCTGCTGGGAAAGGTTTCTGTAAAATGAGCAGCAGGTAATCAGAAAATTATTTTAATAAGCTATCACAATACCATTAGATCACTTTTCGTAGCAGTATATATGTATTCTTACATTAAGGTACATAAAACTTACTGACCATCTGTAACCAGCTTGTTTGAGAGTTTTAACATTTAACCTCATGAACTGTAAAAGGCGATGTGCTTTTATGATGTGCTTTGCAGTTTCTATAAATAAATCCTTATCATCCTAAATGCAAGTTGCCCTAACAAGTACAGACTTCTCACAAAGGTGCATCTTGTGTTGCACTGGCGGATTTAGGCCTTGGTGCAAGGGCAAACACCTCCACCTTTTTGTTAACGCATACAACATGAAGCCAGAAAAAAAAGAAAAAGCTTTTAGTTTTCTTTTGGCTGAAATCAGAAATCTAAAAATGTACTACCAAAACAGTATACAGCTGAGACCATTTCTTGCTCACTGCCAAATTTTATATTTCACAAAGTACATCGTACTTATTTTTACTTCTTCCATAAGTCATGGAAACGCAATTAATGGTGCCAGCTGATTCTTATATCCCGATTAGTTCCTCTAAATGCATCTCCCATCATGACTGAAAAGATGCTTTGGGAGGAGATGACGAGACCGTGAGAACAAAAAGACTCAGACTCGAGAGAGAGAATTATTAAAAAAAAAAAATTGAATTTGAAGGGATTTTATATGCTGTACATAACATGGTTTCTGTCTCTGTCCCAGAAACCAGCGACATGGCTGCAGACGATAGAGATGATTCACTTTATTCCATCATTGCGGTACTCACTGATGAGCTATGGAATTAAGACGTCTAGGTACGACCTGACTGCTTCACTTATTCACTGCATCAGAAATCACCCATGAAAGTAGATGTGTTTACTATTGCAGTATAAATCTTGGCTACAAGTTGCAGAGTAAATAAGGGTAGTGGGGTTGAAGCTGCACTGTAGGTAGGGTTGCCATCTTTTCAAATGGGCAAAGTGGGACATTTTTGGTACAAACATCAGATTTCACAGGTCGGCACATACCCATGGTCAGTACAAAAGTTAAAACTTAAATTTCTTGCCTAAATAAAAGCTTATTATTGTAGCATTTTAGTTGCTTATTCTGTTTCTTATAACATTTAGGTATGTTAGATACAGAATAACTGTTTTATGCAACTATTACATAAAATATAGGAAATAATTTTGTCCTAAAATCTCAGGACATTTGCCATTTTTACATTTTTTTGTCAGGACACAACTGCCCAAAGAGGGACTTGTCCCTCACAAAGTGGGACAGGTGGTAACCCTAACTGTGGTGCAAATCTGGAGGCAGGAGTAAAATGTTGAGAGTTCAGCCTTGTGTTAGCTTTACAGCTCTTGGTTATAACTTTTCTCCAGGTAGTGGGGTTGAGAGCCATAGGGAAAGGAGGAGTTTTTTTTTTCTTCTTGAAAAAAAATCAACACTTGAAATCAATGTTACTGACTGGGTTTCATGCTGCGGTTATGAATTTATGGTGCAATGTTTAGAATGACTGAGCCTTTATACCATTTTGTACTTCTTGGTATTTGGCACTTGATCTGTTGTCAGAAAATCCAATAAGCAGTTAAAAGGACAAAGGTATCTGCAGTGTCAACAATGAAATGTAGAAATATCCAAAGAAATACACCAGGTACCGCCACAGCTCTTCAAATTCACGATCCTTTATTGATTGAAACAAACAACTATTCAGATCAGTAAGCGCTTTCGGGCTACTTCAAAACCCTTCATCAAACTTAATTAATGAAATTTCTTTTCATTTAAATATAGAAAATGGCGCCAAAAAGTTTTTCATTCAATTAATTCATATATCTAAATTCACCACTAGATGGTAGCATTTATCTAAAATTTAAATTCCTGTGTAACAGTACTATAAATGGATGAGTTTAAAAGTGTCTGTATGCATATATAAAAAGCATATATATAAATTAATTCATTCATTCACGATTACTAGGCTATTGATACCTGGATTTTTTAAGCCTAGCTTTACTTCCCAAATGTATCTGCATATGAAAATATACATGTATATAGATGCAAACATGAATAAAGATATCAAAATATATAAATATATATGACACACATAGCACTTGCATTTCATATACTGAAATGCACAATAGTTAATAAAACAATACATTTGATATATAAAACAACAATACATTTAAAAATACACATGTATAATGTCATAGAGCAAACTCCCTCATAAATGCATACTCAGTGTTTCAGGGGTCTATCTCTCAAGAAAGGTTTTATGGAGACCCTATCATTCAGCCCCTTCCCTTTATCTGACAGCATCCTAATTATCCATTTAATTTTATGTTGTTCTGTGTGATTCTTAATATTTCCCAGTCTTTTACTCCATAAAACCTTTGAGCTGTGGTGGTACCTGGCATATTTCTTTGGATATTTCTTCTTTATCTATTGTGCTTCACTTTGCATCATTACAGTCCTTGATAATGACTGTATGATTTCCCCATGTGCTTTCAATATTAAGTGCAGAGTTTTTAGAAATTGCAACAGATAAAAATAGACTAGAGTTAAACAACTTGAGATCGAGTAGTCCGGGGCTATGTGACAGTGCTCTGGTTGTTTTGTAACTTGCATAGTGTTTTTGCACATTTACATAACTGTACAGCAAAACACTGCTTAAAACAATCTCTCTTTGATAGTTTGTTTTAGCTTTTCTGACTTTACTTTTGCTGTATGAAGCAGTGGTTATACTGCCATGGGGTAACCAAGAATGAAGCTGCCTAAAATACTGACTTGTTCTGTGACATTGCTTTTGTAGCTGAGATGTATAAGATGCTTTGTAAAAACAACCTATTTCATCATCTTGTAAACTTAGCAGTTGCCATGCATTACAAGAAGACATATGCAAAAGCCTATAAAGTGGCATAGATAAATTGACATAGTTTGCAGAGAGAAATTTATTAAATGTTTACCCTAAAGGAATGGTAGAACTCATTTCAGCTGCTGTCTGGGGAAATAAAAAAAACATGCACTTTCCCATAATAGTTAGACGTTACTGTGGAATGGTATCTGTTCAGTAGATCATGTAGGGAGAAGCCTGGGAGGCAGCTGTACCCTAAAAACATTTCTTCTTACAGAGTAATTCCTGTGCTGCCACTCAAAATAAAACTGGCATGATTCTTCTCTTTTGTTGAGTGTATGTGCTGCCTGACTGACAGGCTGGAAGTAAACCATGTTAATAGCTGCACTACAGCTACACAGGGCATACAGTTTCAGTTAAGATTGAATTCCAGCAAGTGTCCGTTAATGAATAAGCACATGTGCAGAAGTATGTGAATTAGAAAGGAAAACCAGTTTGGCCAGTTAGGGAGCACATTGTGAAATGTAAGGCTTCCCCCGAAAACCAGCTCACCCAACACCACTGACCAAAGAGATCTTCAAAAGCAACCTGGGGTCCCTGGTCTTGCACACACTATTAGGTTAATGGGCAGACTGGGGACAAAGTGTCCTCTACTCTCTCAGGACCCCTTTGCCACCAGGGATGGTTGAATGTTACCCAGTTGAAGGAAGCCAAATTGTCTAAGCCTCTAACCAGTCTTTTATCGGGAATTAGCTTTCCAAGTCTGCCCTTCCACAGCCAAACTGCAATTGCTTAGCCTGCTCTACCAGCCCCCTTGCTTAACAAAACAAAAAATAAATCCATTTTAGAAAAACAGAAAATGCTACCAGACCCCTAGTGTGCTCACCCTTCAAGATCAGCAAGATTCTAGCTTCTGTAAGCTCCCTCTCCTCCTTGCTTTCATGTAGAAAGGGGAATTTCTTTCCTGTTCTTTTTAGTTGCTGTGTTTTAAAAGACTATCTAGACGTTTAAAGTCTATACTGACTACCCAGCTTCTTGTTAGTATCCTTCCAATGTCTACTGCCCCTACAACTATACTACTGTTTCCCCTTTTCTTCCAAACCCCCCACCCTGTTATGCATCCTACATTCTCTCAGGCAAGTCCATTGGGCCTTTAATATCTTGGCCCTCTTTCACTAAAGATCATGTTCAAAGGCATGGAGAAGAACTGAGCACTAGTACTGCTTTTGTGTACCTGTACCACATAGTTCAGTTTACAATACTTAGTGAATTTCTGTTTCTTAATCTACAATGGTTAATAACTTTTAAAAGTAATTTAGATTACCTACAGTGCTTCATTGTTAATTCATGTTCACAGGTGACATAGTGACATCATTGGGGTGTGCTGCCCTTGTTTTAAGGTGGTGCTTCATATAGAGTACCATAAACATAAATTTAAATACGTTTTTGAACCTTATTTTTCCTGGTGTCATTTGGCCATTGTTTGCATTCAGCTATTCAATCCTTCTTTACTGAAAATTAAAGATGAAGAAAGTTATTAACGGAATGAGAGTCTTCCAATTTTATCCTGCATATCTCACTTCTGAAGTAAGATGACAGGGTTCAACTGACATTTTGTTAAAGCTTTCTCAGATAAGTGCCTTTTTTCTTTACATTTACTAGGTTCACATAGAGTGTGTTTTTTATTTATTTATTTTTTTACAAGTCCTTGTTTCCTTACTGCTGATCTTGTGTTAGTATCCTCTAACTGTATCATATAATGATACTAATTTGGGAAGAAAGAAACAGTACACGCTTCACTCTGTCACAGAAAATAATTTTTTTTTAAATATATTTTTAACTAACTTATGCACTTGCTGGAATTGTACCAATATCAGATGAGCATTCTTAATTTTTGTTAATGGAAAGATTAGGCACCACAGACCTTTGAATGTCATCAGTGCACAACATAGAAGTATGAATCTGTTTTGGCTGTTGCATCATGTTACACTATCATTTTTTTTTCTTGACTCTCAAAAAGGTCATGGAAGAAGATGGCAGTTGCCCTTTGGTGCTTCTGGACCTAAACCTGAGGCACTTAAATGCAATCTTCCCAAACCTCAGAGACAACCTGCAAAAGTTATCCTCAGCAAGCTAGAAAGCAAAGAACAGAAACACAACACTGTACAAACAGCCACATCTAGTGGAACCTCGATTGCCCAACCCATAAGACAAGCCAATAAACTACTCAGGACTCTAGTTAGAGGGGACTCCATTGTACGACATACTGATGGCCCCATTCACCAGACTGAACAATGACAAAATAGCAGTCATTTGCTACCAGGGGCTAGGATCCACCAATTTACGCATACACTCAAGTCATTGCACCCCAGGTACCAGTATGATTCAGTGAGAAGCGCAGCTGGCTCAACCAGTGCCCTTTTCTGGTACAATGAGTCAACACCCCAGCCCTTCAAATAAAGAGCAAAAAAATGCTTCTTCTACTGGCACACCAGTCAGGTGGTCAGATGCACAATACACTCTCCCTGCCCCTCTGCCTAGCCATTCAGGATCCATTTCTGTGCCCTGCCCCACCTCTATTTCTTTTTTTTTTTTTTTTTTTTTTAAATAAAATGATCTGGTAGCAAACTGCTTGTTACAAATGTAGTACACAGTTGCTACAGTTTATACCCTGCCTCCATTACAGTGCTCAGGTTTTAGTTTAAAAAGCTGATTTTTTTGTAGTTAACTTTTAAACTGTAGCAAACTGCTTGCTACAGTTTAGACAACGCAAAGAGTGCGCCTGTGCTCAGGATTGACCCGCAGATGCAACACTGGCTTTTAAAAGTCAGTATTGCTTTAGAGATTGGGATCAGCTGATCACTCCCCAACACTTCGCACCTGGGGCAATTGCCTTTCTCGCCCCATTCTAGCTATGTTACTGGATTCAGTCATAGTCCATGTAGGTGTAAATGACCTGAGATGTACTTCCCTTTACTATGAGAAGACCGACATTATGGAGATCTAGGGCTGTGTGTCACAGGCTGGTATGTGCCTAGCATTCTACCTTCACCAAGTATGATGCCGCAGTTTAAACAGAAGATGACCGACTTTAATAACTGGCTTAGTTTTTGGTGTCATTCTAGGGGGACTGAATATTTGTCAATGTGAGAGGACATGGTTAAACTATCCTGCTTTGCCAAGGATGGCCTACACCTGTCCCTTCTAGGCTTTCGAATATTGGCTAAGACACTGCCCTCTACAAAAGAATCTTTTCTTGGCATTGCCAAATTGACAAACCTTGCAACATAGCAAAATTTACCCATGGAAATCTGAAGATGTTACTGTTCAATGCCAGAAGTCTAAGCAAGAAGAACTCTAAAGCTCTCCTCACCTTAGAGAATGCGGACATCTTTGCAGTTACGGAGACATGGTTTAAAGTTGCAGTGAGTACCCCAGCAGTGCAAGGCTTCTGTGCCTTCCACACATTCAGAACAGCAACTGCATAGAGAGGGACTAAGGGTGCGGGTGTCTCAATCTATATCAGTAATGAGCATATCTGTAGTTTGGTTAAACTGGATAATACACTGAAGTTCCTCCACATCCAGATTACTATACACAAGTCTCATATCATATGCTAGCAAGCTGTAGGTCACCCTGCATGTCCCATGAAACCCATAGCTTATACTTAGATCTACTGGAGACACTCACCATTGAACCAAATACTCTATTCATGGGGTACTTTAATTATCCCTCTATCAACTGGGAATTTTACACATCCCCAAATTTGCAGGTGCAGAGATTCCTAGGCTTTGTAAACACAAACAGCCTGGACCAGTTAGTGCATATGCCTACCAGAGATGCAAACATACTGGACCTGGTTGCTCACAAATATGGAAGAATGCTGCACCCCCAGTGTTTTGTCATCTCAGATAAGGTCAGACCACAAAGCAGTTCCCTTTGAAATAAGAATCAATTCTGTACGCAAGCAAACCCTGTAACAATTAGAAACTACTACACGGTAAACTACGTTTTATTAAATGGAACCCTGTCAAAATTTCAAGCCCATCCAAACCCAGACAACACAGCAGCCTATGCAGCATTAATCACAGAAGCTCTGTACAACAATATCAGTGACTGCATAGAGGCTGCTGTGCCTACTAGAAGTATGTACGAAACTAACTAAAAAAATAAATAAAAACACCCTGGTGGAATCCAAACTCAAACAGGTTGTACAACAAAAGAAAAAGCTCCTCGCTAAAATTAGAAAGTGTAACACCAACAAAACAAACCTGTTGGCATCAAAATGAACAGGCAACTAAGAGGACTAATTATGTCCAACAAAACAAATTTTGAGGTAAAGATAGTGTCCGAGGCCAACAACCATAAGGCCTTCTTTAGCTATGTCTCAAATCTCAAAGGCAGCACACAACAGTGTGCTGAACTGTTGGTAAATGGAGCCATGTTCATGGAAACAGGAGATATAGCAGATCATCTGGCTGATAAATTCAGCTCCAACTTGACCTTCCTCTCCACACACCCAGCTGCCACTCCCCCCCCCCCCCCCCCGGAACACCAGCTAACATAATTTCTCCAACTATCAGTAGGGAGCATGTTTTGGATGTGATCTCTGAAGCCAAGAATCCAGCTCTGACGGCCCCTGATAGTATCCCAGAATGCTATTTACATAGCCTGATATATGACCTGTCCGGGCCACCGGAGTTACTATTCAACAATAGCTTCCACATAGGCTTTGTGCCATGCAAATGGAAGACTGCAGTGGTCATCACAAGGGCAGACCATCAACAGACCCTGGGAACTACAGGCACATTAGTCTGACTAATCTCTTGTGCAAAGCCATGGAAAGAATTATCATGGAAGTGATTAACAATGACATAGGAAACTTTCAGACACTGAACCCAACCCAGTTTGGTTTCATCAAAGGCAGGTCATGCCTTCTTAAAGAAGGTCATGAAGGCAATGGATGTGGATAAAATGGTGCATACTGCCTACCTTGACCTAGCTAAGACATTTGATAACATACCTCAGTCAGGCACTGTAACTAAGCTCCTGGAATTAGGCATAAACCCCTATGTAACTCTGTGGATAACCAACTGGCTCACAGGACCCAGGAAATCAGGATTGGACAGACCACCTCCACAGACAGGCCAGTCACCAGTGTTGCTCCCTATCTTTGGCATCTATTTTTCAGAAGTCATGGCCTCTGGCTTACCAAGTTTGCAGATGAGTGAATGCTAGGAGCAATCAAAGAAACTCCCCAGGATACTAACCTCTTACAGCAAGGTCTAACACAGACAAATGAATGGTATCAAAGCCTCAGCTTAAAACTCACTACTAAGAAACGCATAAATACTTCCTTTTGGGAAATTGGCCACCCAGGGAAACTACCTCATTGATAAAATACTATGGTAGTCAGGAATTTGGGGACTTGTGTAGATAGTAACCTGGCTTTCTGCCAATATGTGTCAAAGCTAGTAAGAAAATAATTTTATGTCACTCAGCTTGTAAGTAACAGCATGGCCACTGAGGTCCAGGGAAGTCAGCGTGCAACTGTACTCAGCCCTCATGGGACTCGTCATTGCATAAACTGCCCCCTTCAGTATGTACCTAATTAGGCACATTCAACAGCTGGACTGCCCACAGAGGTTCCTCACAAAAAGAATACAGGATGTAAACACAATGTCCAATGCAGATTGCCTCAAAGCTCTATACTCATTTCCTACAGACTGCTGCAAAGCCATTTATGTCTGGCATACAAGACATGTTTGGATCCTGCTCTGATGAACAGCACCAGAACTACTTGATCTTAGGATTTAAACTATATTTATGACTCAAACAGGATGTGTTGGAGGGAGAAGTGTGTCTCAAAGAATCCCTATTCTCTGGAATAGGATTCCCATCCACATAAAGCAGAGCCCTTCCCTAACTCTATTCAAGCACAACCTGGACCACTGGATGGGAAATCAGGACTTCACTCTGGTCCTACACCTGTGTCTCTGACAGAGGCAGTTGTTAATTATGCCTTAACTAACACACACCCTTTGAAATAACCTCTAAAGCACAGTAACTCATGGGATATGTTTGGGTTGCATGAATAAGCTTATTAAGGCCCAGTGGTCATTAGCCTAGTATATTCCTATGAACCAACCTGTTGATCCTAACCAGTGATGAGACCTTGTGGTAAGGAGTTTCAAAACAGGTCTTGCCACAACACTCTACTGTTCACTGAAAGTTAGATAAAGTTGCAGTCACTACTGAGATTCAGAATTGCAGGAGTGTAATGAGACTGGAACTAATGCATTACATTAGAAAAAGTTTTAAACTAAAATAACCTGCTGGTGGAAAGCGTACCACCAAATGAGTCACAGTCTCAGTTTTCTGATTAATTGTTCATCACTTACTTGGAGGGTTCTCTTTCTAAAACACCCTCTGTAGATAAGATTTGCTTCTTTTCCTAATCTCAATGCATGGTGTAGTAGAGCAGCTGGACTCTGCTCCCTCAGTCACTCATGTTAAACTGTGCAGTTATGTGAATAAATCTGAATTTACACTGGACTTCGGAGGCTGAATTTTTTTAAACAAATGGGATGGGGTTTGTGTCTTAAAGTAAATGAACTGATAATTTATTTAAAAGGTTTACAGCACTGGGTTATTTAAGGGCATTTGAGCCTTTTGTTAAAGCTTGTAAGAGACAAATTTAGGGGAACAAGAGCGTGCTACAGTGTTAATGGACTACTAATCCTGGGGAATAGCTTGCACTTTTTATGTTGCAGGGTACACAGAGAGTGATGTTACTGACTTGCAACCAGTGCTTTGTGACATTAGAAGATATCACAGTGGACTTCTAAAGTGTTATGCTGGAACAGGTGACTACATTGGTGCAATTTATAATATAATATATACAGTCAAAATCTTAATTTACCTGCTCCCTTGAACCGTACTGAAAGGATTTAGATAAATAATGCTGAAAATAATTGTTTTTCTTGAAAGCATAACAGTGTGTATGAAAGACTAGAATTTCTTTTTATTTTACTTATTTATCCTTTGTTGACTAGGTTAGTAGTACTCTTTTCATGAGTGCCCCAAGGTGGTATTTACACTACCTGGGGAAATTTGGTCAGGGCATCGGAAACTTTCACCTGCTCTTTCTGACAAGTGCCATGGGATCTTTTATATCCACCTGAGCACTACCATTTCAAGCAGATAGGACCTTCGTTTAACATTTCATTCAAAGGATGATAGACTCAGAAGTGAAGCAGCCCTCATATAGTTTCATAGTTTGGTACTAGGCTATCTGCCCTGGGGCATTTATAAGCCTAGCCATAGTGATGTGGCTTTCGCCACCCCATGTAATGGTACAAAAGTGTACAGAATAGATTTAGAATACTGTGCCTCTGTCTAGTGGCGACACAGAGATGACCCCTGGGGTAAACCTACGATCTCTCATCCACTCGTCAAGATTTCTCTTGAAGAGAGTCAGTGAGGGGCTCTGCCTAACATGAACTGGTATTCTGTTCCAGAGTATGGGAAGCCTCTGAGTTATGAATCTGTCCCTCCAGCAAGTTCTATTCATATTTGTGCTGAGGTTCAAATCTTTAGCTCTCGTGGTTCTGATGGATTTGGATTTTGTGAGGTGGAGCATGTCCATCAATTCCTGATTGGACATGGCCTTGTATGTCAGGCACAGATCACCTCTGAGCAGGCGGTATGCTACTGAATACAGTTGGAGTTTCTTTAGTCTGGCAGCATATGACATATGTTGGAGACCCTTGATACTCTTGGTGAGGTACTTTTGGGGTCTCTCTAGCTGTTGCAAGTGCCGGGTGAGGTACATACCAAATGGGGCATTGTACTCAATCATGGGCCTGATAAGGGAGGAGTACAGGGGCACAATGACCTCCTTTGATCTGGATGTGAATCCCTTCATGATAAGGTGGGCAAGGTAGAAAGTCTTTCTAACCACTTTGGCAACGTGGGTGTCAAATGAGAGGTCACTATCGACTTGGGTCCCCAGGTCTCTGATTACTTTTTCCGTACTCAGTGGGTTACCGTCTATGTGATAATTTGTGGGCACTTTGTTTTTCCCAAAGGGGACAACTATACATTTTTTGGCATTTAGTTTAAGGCCATGACTCCGGCACCAGTTGTCCGTTTCAGTGAGGCCTTTCTGTAGGATGCATGTGTCAGCTGGTGTATCGACTATGGCGCCTAGTTTGCAGTCATCTGCAAACTTTGTCAGCCACAACCCTCCCATGTTTGCTTTCACATCTGAGAAATAAATGCCGAACAAGAGGGGTCCCAGGACAGAGCCCTGTGGGACACCACTTGTCACTGGCTTTGAGTCTGACATGGCTCCAGCGATTTTGACTTCATGGGTTCTTATCCTTTAGCCAGTTTGCCACCCATCTTGTGACATATGGATTTACATTTAAGCTGTTGAGCTTGTCTATGATGCCAGAGTGGGGTATTGTGTCGAAAGCTTTAGCCAAGTCCAGGTAGGCTGTATGGACTGCTTTGCCTCGTCAATGGCTCTAGTGACTGTTTCGAAAAAGTCAACCAGGTTCAAAAGGCAGGATCTGCCCTTTACAAAGCCGAACTAGGTGGGATCAAGTGTCTGTAAGTCCCCAATGTCTCTGTTTATGAGTTCCATAATGATTCTTTCCATAGCTTTGCAGACCAGGCTGGTTAATCTTATGGGGCGGTAGTTAGCAGGGTCAGTAGAGGTGCCTCCTTTGGAGTGGGACTACTGTTGCTGTACGCCAGTTTTTAGGTACATATCCTGTAGTAAGGCTAAGGTTAAATAGCATTTTTATGTGCGGGTTTAGCTCCTCTTGGAGTTCACGTAGCACGCAACCCGGGATACCGTCAGGTCCCATTGATGCTGTGTTTTTAGCTTTGCTGAGGGCGGTTCTCACCTGGACATCTGAGATGACAGGGAGGTTACATTCAGCTGGGATAAGTATTTCTTCTTTTGGGGGTGAGGGAGGGGAGAAATTTGCACTAAACCTGTCTGCCAGAATGTTGGCAATATCTGTGGGTTCAGTGTATTTTTTATCATTGTGAACTAACTCTGAACATATCTGAGGGTTTCCGCCCAGGTTTCTAACATAGCTGAAGAAGGCCTTGTGGTTATCTTTAGTGTCCATAGCGATTTTCTCTCAAAGTTGGCCTTGGATGTTTTTATGAGAGAATGTAGATTTCTACTAGTGCTGATCAGAGATGCCTTCTCTTTATGGGATTTTGCTCTGTCGTGCAGTAGCTTCCTTCTTTTGTTATACAATTTGTTTATGGCTGGGGTCCACCAGACAGGACGCCTGCCCTTGGTGGAGAGGGTCTTGGGTTTATTTGGGATTGCATGGTCCATGCATTCTTGGAGATGTCCGTAGAAAGCATTTGTGAAGGATTCTGCATTGCAGGATGTGGTTTACACTGTCCCAGTGGGCTTAAAGGATACCATCTCAGTTTTAAGAAGTGTAAAGTCGGCTTTTGAGAAGTTTTTCACTGTAGTCTTTTGTGTTGGGGGTGGAGGTGGGATATGTATATCCAGGGTGATTAGTTTGTGGTCAGATCTCACTAGTGAGGGGTATACTTCCGGTGTGGAGCACTTTGTCCCCGTGTTTGTGATGATCAGGTCTAGTATATTATCTCCCCTTGTGGGAGAGGTGACTAGCTGTTCCATTGCGTTTGAATTTATGAATTCCAGGAACCTTTGGGCTAGGGTGTTTGGGCTAGAATAATGCACCCAGTCTATGTTAGGGTAGTTGAAGTCTCCCAATATGATGGTGTTTGGTGAGACATTCATATCCTCCAATGTCTTCAGGAAGGCTGAGGGGGGTTCCTGAGATTGGGAGGGTGGTCTGTAACATGCTACCAGTTGTATAGCAGTTTTGCCTATGGTTAGTTGCACCTGGATGGTCTCTGATGCTTCATGTGTTGCCACTAACCTGGAGGTGTGGGTGTCCTTGATGAATATGGACACTCCCCCTCCCTTTTTGGTTTGGCCTGAGTTTTGGGGCCGAAAAGCATGATACGAGGTATAGCCTGGTAGCGCTGGGGTGCTCTCAGGAGCCTTGAACCAGGTTTCAGTTATTGCACAGACATCGATGTCCTCCATACTGAGGAGTGCTACGAGAGCCTGCATCTTGAGATTTAGACTTCTGGCGTTGAGCAGCATTACCCTTAACTTTTTTCCATTTTTGTTTTCTAAGGAGGTGGGTTTGTCTATTGAGCCTTGCCTAAAAAAGGCACTATGGGGGAGGCAAGAGCCTTAGCCAATATCCGGAAGCCCAGTGGTGACAGATGCAAGCTGTACCTTGCGAAGCTGCGTGGCTTGTCCAGCATGTCATCCCACGCAGACAGACATTGGATCCCCCTAGAATGACACCAGTATTTGAGCCAATTATTAAAGCTGATTATCTTGTCTTTGTATTGTGGCATCATTCTTGGTGAGGGAAAGATGCTGCTCAGGGTCAGGGTCATACCAGCCTGGGCTACATAATCAGAGAGCTCCTCTATGTCTCTCTTCATGTAGTCCAGGGAGGTACCTCTCAGGTCATTCATGCCGGCATGGACAATGACAGAGTCATATTTGTACTTGCTTTGGAGTGACCTGAGTGCGTGTGTTATGTGGTGGATCCTAGCTCCCGATAAGCAGCTCACCGTTACCCTCTCCTTGTTCAGCCTGGTAGGCGGAACGTCAGTGTGTCTGACTAGAGTCACCTATTACTAGTGTATCAGGCATGGTGTTTGGCCTTAAGGGCTGTGACTGTTTGACACACTGATTTCTTGAAGTATGTGATGCGTGTGTTATGTTTTGAGGTGGTGGATGTTTGGGTGTCTGCTTTGGGAGCCTCTGTTGTTTTGGTAAGTTTTTTGTTAGAGCCTCCGAGTATGTCTTTGTGTTGTTATGTGTTTGGTTTGCAGTTGTGGTAGGCCTATGTGGGACTGGGTTTGGTGTGTGTGTGGTTACCTTCTCCTCCTGTCTGGTCTTGCCAGTCCTTGAGTTGAGAGAGTTCATCCTCCAGTTTGGCTATATAGTTGCATCTCTCACATGTATTTGTGTTTGTTGGGAGGAGGAGAGGGTTGTCTGTGTACATGAGACAATTGTAGCATTGTCTCAAGATTCCCAGATTAACCAGCTGAACCGGAGAGGATGCCAGTAATCTACCACTCGACATGCTAGAATATTATAAGGGAGTGCTGTGCCTTTAAGGGAAGTGGGTACTCACAGAGAAGGTAGGTGGATGTAGTGCTTACTTTAGTTAGCGAGTGCCTACTTGGAAGAGAGGTTTTGAGAACAAGTGCTAGGCTTATAATAAAGTGATTAGACTGATTATTATAAGAGTATAGCTTTCTTAAGGGAAAATTTGAAGAGCAGACCTGGCGGAGCCAGAAAAAGTTTAACCTTGTTTAGCCGGCTATGCGCACAAACGTACAAAGCCGTGCAAACGCGGATTTTAACAGGGAACTTCAAAAGAGCTAGAAATGGTCCAAAACAACAAATTACTACAAGCTCTTGTGCTGAGGTCACTCCTTCAGGGACAGATAGGCTGCTCAAGGCTCCCCACTCCTACTGGTGAGCAAAGAAACTTCCTTCTATTCAAGTAAGGCAATGGACACCACAGGAACTACACCACAGCCCAGAATACAGCAAAGCCTGTATACTGGTCTAAACTAGTCGAGGAGAGGCGGGAAAACAGTTATACCTACCTGGTGTAGGAATAAAATAGCCTTCTGCACCAAGGGCTACCTGCTGTACCCCGTGACCCTCACCAAGAATGATGTCACAATATAACGACAAGATGATCAATTTCAACAATTGGCTTAAGTATTGGTGTCATTCAAAGGGGATCCAATGCCTGTCAGCCTGGGATGACATGCTCAACAAGCCACGATGCTTCGCTAGGGACGGCTTGCACCTGTCACCCCCTGGGCTTTCGGATACTGGCAAAGGCTCTTGCTACCCCCATAGTGCCTTTTTTAGGCAAGGCTCAAAAGACAATCCCACCTCCATATGTATCACAACGGATAAGAAACTAAAAGTAATGCTACTCAACGCCAGAAGTCTAAACCTCAAGATGCACGCACTCGAAACTCTCCTTAGCATGGAGAACATCGATATCTGTGCAGTAACAGAAACCTGGCTCAAGGCTCCCGAGAGCACCCAAGCACTACCAGGTTATACCTCATACCATGCTTTTCTGCCCCAAAAAGTACAGTTGTGTACACCTACCATAAATGTAGATGTTTGAGTGTCTTCACTGTTGCAGTCATGACTGTAGGGTTCTCCCCTGCCGGCAGGCAGTCCTCGGTCGGCCAGAATCCCAAAGTCTGGGTCCGGCGTCGGCCATTCAACCATGCTCCCTGACGTCAGAGCGCCAGGAGTACAAGGTTGACAGCCGACGCCATCTTCTCCAGTTTTTCTTGCCCCAGATGTCAGGAGTCCCAAAATGAGAAAGGTCCCATATCCTTTGCAAATACACCTCAGAAGAATGGTGAAAAAAGGAACCACACAAAGGTAAAAATAAGAGGGGACAGGAGGGAGGGAAACCCAGACTGCAACAGTGAAGACACTCAAACATCTACATTTATGGTAGGTGTACACAACTGTATTATGTTCATCGTGTTTCACTGTTGCAGTCATGACTGTAGGGTAGAATCCCAAAGCAGAATGAAAGGGAGGTGGTCATAAAGTAGAAGGGGCGGCTAAAAGGCCCTGCAAGACTGCAGAGGCAAAGCCTGCCCTAGACTTAGAGTAGAGAGGTAGATTGTAGTGCTTAGAAAAAGTATGCACTGAACTCCAAGTTGCAGCTTCCAAAATGTCTTTGGTAGGAACTCCCCTGAGGAAGGCCGCAGAAGTGGCAGCAGCTCTGGTGGAATGAGTCCGTATACTCCCTGGGATTTGCTTTCCATGGTGTGAATAACAAAATCTGATTCCATGAGCAATCCATTTAGAAATGGTCTGTTTTGAAATGGCTTTACCTTGGGAACTTGAAGCATAAGAAACAAACAATTGTTCTGATTTTCTGATGTCCTTGGTTCTATCCAGGTAAAAACGTAGTTGTCCGTGTACATCCAAGGAATGTAAGATCCTTTCCCCTTTATTCTGAGGAGTGGGGAAAAAAGTTGGCAAGTGGATAGTTTGATTTAAAGCCGCTTTGGAAACCACCTTAGGCATGAAGGTAGGATTAGTCCTCAAAGACACCCTGTCTTGATGAAAAATAATATAAGGTTCCACAGCCATAACAGCTTGTAACTCTGAAACTCTCCTGGCAGAGGTTGGGGCTAACAGGATGGCGGTCTTCCAAGATAAAAACTTGATGTCAGAAGAAGCAGCAGGCTCAAAAGGAGGCAAGGTTAGTTTTTCCAAAACATAGTTGAGATCCCAAGCAGGAATGGGAGGAGATCTAGGAGGTCTTAAGTTCTTAGCTCCTCTGAGAAACTGTCTCATGAGCTGGTGGGAAAAGACTGGAACGTCTGTATTATAATGAGCGGAAATAGCAGAGGCATGTATCTTAATGGAAGAGAAAGAGAGACCCTTATGTAAGAGATCTGTCAAGTAAAGTAAAATTAAAGGAATGTTCGGAAGAAGAGGATCAGAATCCTGAGCCTGCATCCAGGAACAAAATCTTTTCCATTTTCCTGCATAAGATTTTCTAGTGCTAGGACGTCTGGCTTCTAAAATGACATCCATAACCTGCTTGGGTAGGAAAGAAGAAATCAAAGGCCCTGGATTAACCAGGCCGCCAGGCTGAGAGTTCTGACATGGGAGTGTAGAACCTGACCCTGATGTTGGGACAGAAGGTTCGGAGACTGAGGTAAAACCCAAGGGGGCTCCAGACATAAGTTTTTTAGAGTTGGGTACCAAAACTGTCGAGGCCAATTTGGGGCCAGCAAGATTATCATCTTGGGCTTGTCCTGTTTTATCTTTAATAATACCCGTGGAAGAAGAGGAAGAGGTGGAAAACCATATCCCGAGAGGTTTCTCCAACTGAATGACAGGGCATCCACTTTCCAAGCTTCTTTGTGGAAAGTCCTGGTGCAAAAATTCTGTAGTTGATGATTGAGATGGGATGCAAAGAGGTCTATGTGAGGACATCCCCAGACTGCTGTTATCATCCTGAATATTTCGGTGTCCAGCATCCACTCGTGTGAATCCGAAAGGTTTCTGCTCAGACTGTCTGCCAGGAGGTTTTGCTTCCCTGGTAGAAACTGAGCTTGAAGGTCCAGATTGCAAGCTAGAGCTGTGTTCCATAGATCCATGGCTAGTCTGCAAAGGGGGTAGGAATGAGATCCTCCTTGCTTGTTTATGTATCACATAACTGTGTTGTTGTCTTGTCTGTATTAGTAGTTGTCCTGGTTGTAGAAGATTCCTGAAGGCCATTAGAGCTTTCTGAACGGCTAACATTTACTTTAAATTGATATGCAGGTGCTTCTGATCCTTTGTCCAAAGGCCCTGCAGACAGTTGCCCTGAAAATGGGCTCCCCAAGCATAGTCTGAGGCGTCCGTGGTTAGAATCTGAGTGGCAGGAGGCAGACAGAAGGGTTTCCCTTTGTTTGGAGTACATGCCCTGGACCACCAAAGGAATTCCTTTTGAAGACAAGGAAGGATGGAGATCAGTATGTCTAAACAGTGACAATGCTGAGACCATACACTTTTTAGGTACCACTGTATTTTCCTCATGTGTAGTCTTGCATATGGTACGAGAAGGATGCAGGAGGCCATGTAACCCAAAGCCTGCAGGAATCTCCTTCCAGATAGCCGAGTTAAAGTTGCCAAGGTTTTGAAAGTTGATGCCAGCTGTAATTGTTTTTCGGATGTCAGAAATGCCATCTGGGTTGTGGTGTTTAGAAGAGCACCCAGAAAAGTTATCTGTTGTGTGGGTGTCAAATTTGACTTCTTTATGTTTACAGAGAATCCCAGGAACTTGAGGAGGTTCTGTACAAATTCTAGATGCTGGAGTAAGACATCCTTGCTGTCTGCCTGAATTAGACAATCGTCCAGATAAGGATAAATTTGAATTCCCTTGAGTCTGCAGTAAGCTACTACTAGAGCCAGGCATTTGGTGAAGACCCTGGGCGCAGTAGACAATCCAAAGGGCAGCGCAGAGAATTGAAAGTGCCTCAATCCAGCCTTGAACCTGAGGTATTTTCTGCGTTCCTGCCTGACGGGAATGTGTAAATATGCCTCCTTTAAATCCAAAGTTACCATCCATGCATCTTTGGACAGCATTGGAAGTAGCTGCTGTAGGGTAAGCATCTTGAATTTTGGAATCTCTAGAAAGGTGTTCAAGACTGACAGATCCAGAATGGGTCTCCATGAGTTTTGCTTTCTGGGGACTAGAAAGAGCCTTGAGTAAAAACCTTGTCCCATCTCTGAAAGTGGAACCAGTTCTATGGCTTTCATAGCCAAAAGAGCTTCCACCTGGTTTAAGGCCTCTGTCCATTGATGTTTTGGAAGGTCTGGCCATCCGCTTGGCCTTGGCAGGGTATGAAAATGGAATTTATAACCTCTTGAAACCACATTCAGAACCCACTTGTCTTGGGTTATAGGAG
This sequence comes from Protopterus annectens, assembly GCF_019279795.1. Taxonomy (NCBI): domain Eukaryota; kingdom Metazoa; phylum Chordata; order Ceratodontiformes; family Protopteridae; genus Protopterus; species Protopterus annectens. The sequence goes on along the minus strand of NC_056733.1, from coordinate 121,250,539 downwards.
TCTAATTTTGATAAAAAAAGAGAGAGTTTTCCTCCGAGAGGGGCTTCCAGGCAAGAAGTTCCTGCAGCCCAACAGAGGGAGTCATTGAGTTTGTTTCCTATGAGTTTGTGACCTGTCCTCTCCTCCCCTAGGGGTGGAAGCAGTCCACTGTCTTGGTCTATAAGAAGCTTGTGTTCGAGGCCTTCCTCGGGAGCGTCTATATCTACCCCTCTGAGGCCTGTCTAAAGTGGGAAATGACCAATTTTTTAGAAGGCCAATTCCTGCTAAATTTTGGTGGCTGTACTTGTAAGAAATCTTTAACTGTTTGCATGGATTTCGTCTTATCCTCCATCTTTTTAATCACCACTTCAGCTTTTGATCCAAACAAAACATTATGCTGAACAGGAGCATCCAATAATTTAGCTTTTACTTGTTCTGGCAAATTTTGTTCCTTTAGCCATGCATGCCTTCTAATAACTGTGCCGGTGGCAGCAGCCCTACAAGAAGCCTCCAAGGCATCAAATCCACAGTGTAAACCATGCTCCCCAACTTGTTCTGTGGCATGCAATAAGTCATGTAATTCCTTATCTGCACAGGCAGAAATGGAAGTAAGCTTTTGTTTTAAAACAGACAAGAGAAATTGCTGGTATTTCAGCATATGAAACTGACAGTTTAAAGCCCTAATGGATAAAGTAGCAAAACTGTACACTTTTTTGCCCCATCTTTCTAAAGATCTAGAATCCTTTTCAGTGGGAATGGGTTTTTTGGCTGAAGCGGCCTTAACTCCCTTAGGACCCTGAGAAATGGTTTCAGGGTCAGCAGAAGGGTTCTTGTATAAAAACTGGTGGGAATCAGGTACCCTGTAATATCTATCAGGCTTAACAGGAGCAGGAGGAAAAGAGTCAGGGGTCAAGTTAGCCTCTGAAAAAGCATCATCCACAATATCCAAAACAGGAGGAATAGCCAGGGGTCTATGTTGGGGGAGAAGAAGAAAATCCCTTAGTCTTTTCTTAGATTCTGAATACTCCTGTCCTTCCCAGTGGAAATGTTCCCTCATTTCATGCAAAGTTTCCCCAAAAGAGAAATCCTCAGGGGGAGAAGCTGAAGGAATGGATTCCTCAGCATCAGAATCCTCATAAGGAGGGAAAGAATATTCCTGGTCAGAAGAAGAAACTGAAAAAACAGAAGCCTGATCAGAGGAATCATAATAAACATCCTGCCTTGGCCTTTTATCTGGAGGGGGATATGAACCCCTAATCATAGTAAGTAAACCCTCCGCCATCTTGAGTAACTGTTTCTGTGACTTGGGAGCCGGTTCAGAAGAGGCCTGTGTTGTAGTCTTTGATTTAGGAGTCTTTGCCTTTGTCTTTGGCTTTGCCTTTATTAGAAGCTGAGTAGGCCTGAAAACCCCTTCGGAAGCCGGTACCTGCACAGCGGCTCCGAACCCATCCGAAGGAGCATTGTCCGAAGGTCTTGCAATAGAAATATTCAAAGGCCTGGTTGGCTCCTCATGAGAGTCCGTTTCGGCCATCGGTTCTGAAATGGCCGACGACAGGGGCTGCAAAAGCACCTCACTGACGACGGCCGAACCTGAAGCTGGCTCCGCTTGTGCGCTATCGTCAGATTTGGACCTCGGAGGCCTGTCTTTATCCTTGCGACGTTTGTGAACTCCGGTAGCCGGAACTGTATCCAACGACATTTTGTAGTTAAAGCGCCTACCGAAGTAATGAAAAGCAAAATCGTACCTTCGTTTAATTGTACGCTGATTGAATCTAGCACAAAACCGACAACTAGCTACATTGTGGTCAGGGCCTAAGCAAGGAATACAGTAAGAATTTGCTTCCCACATGAAATACAATTATTAACTTTTTCTGACATCGGACTGGAGCAAGAAAATGTTTCCCCAATGGGGTACTTAGCTTTGAGTGGAGAAGAAAGTCTTCGGACTGAAGTTTATCAGAAAAAATCGTCAGGAGTCAGCCGACCGGCACTTGCGAACTGTTATCACCGCACGGCAAGAAAGACTGGAGAAGACGGCGTCGGCTGTCAGCTTTGTACTCCTGGCGCTCTGACGTCAGGGAGCATGGTTGAAAGGCCGACTCTGGACCCAGACTTTGGGATTCTGGCTGACCGAGGACTGCCTGCCGGCAGGGGAGAACCCTACAGTCATGACTGCAACAGTGAAACACGATGAACATCTTGGAACAAACCACAAAAGGAGGGGGAATATCAATATTCGTCAAAGATACCCACACCTCCAGGTTGGTGGCACAGCAGGAAGCATCAGAGACTATCCATGTGCAACTAACAGTGGGTAAAACTGCCTTCCAGTTTATAGCCTGCTACAGACCACCCTCCCAAACCCAGGAACCCCACTCGGCCTTCCTGAGAGCACTGTAAAACATGAAGGTCTCTCCAAACCCCATTATATTGGGCGACTTCAACTACCCAAACATAGACTGGGAGCATTACTCTAGCTCCAACACCCTAGCCCAAAGGTTCCTAGAATTTATAAACTCAAATGCTATGGAACAACTTGTTACCACTCCCACAAGAGGGGACAACATACTGGACCTGATCATCACCAACATGGGGACTCTGTGCTCCAGACCAGATGTGTATCCCTCACTGGTAAGATCAGACCATAAACTAATCTCACTGGATATTCACATCCTGACCCCACCCCCTGCCCAGAAAACCACAGTGAAAAACTTCTCTAAAGCAAATTTCACACTCCTCAAAATCGAGGTGGAATCCTTCAAAGCCCCCAGGCCTGTGGAAAATACGGCTCAGACCGCAGAATCCTTTATAAATGCATTCTATGAACACCTTCAGAAATGCATGGATCATGCAATCCCAAATAAAACCAAGACCCAATCCTCCAAAGGCAGACGTCCTGTCTGATGGACCCCAGCCATAAACAAACTATACAACAGAAGGAGGAAGCTACTACATGATAGAGCAAAATCCCAAAAAGGGAAGGCATCTCTGATCAGTATTAGCAAAAAACTATGGGCACTCATAAAATCATCTAAGGCCAGCTTTGAGAGAAAAATTGCACAGGACACTAAGGACAATCACAAGGCTTTCTTTAGTTATGTTAGGAACCTGGGTGGGAATTCACAGATATGTTCAGAATTAGTCCAAAATGACAAAAATACACCAAACCCACAGACATTGCCAACATCCTAGCTGACAGGTTCAGTGCAAACTTCTCCCCCCCTCCCTACCAAAAGGGCAAATATCTATCCCAGCAGAGTGCTGCCCCCCCTGACATCTCAGATGCTCAGTTAAGAGCCGCCCTCTCCAAAGCAAAAAAACACAGCATCAATGGGACCAGACTGTGCCCCGGGCTGCGTCCTACATGAACGCCAAGAAGAGCTAAACCCAAACATAAAACTACTGTTCAATCTCAGCCTTACTACAGGATATGTACCCAAAGAGTGGCGTACAGCAACAGTGGTCCCTCTCCACAAAGGTGGTGCCTCAACGGATCCTGGAAACTTTCGCCCCATAAGCCTGACTAGTTTGGTCTGCAAAGCTATGGAAAGGATCATCATGGACCTCATAAATAAAGATATTGGGGACCTACAGACACTGGATCCTACCCAGTTCGGCTTTGTTAAGGGCAGATCCTGCCTCTTAAACCTGGTCGATTTCTTTGAAACAGTCACCAAGGCCATTGACGAGGGGAAGGTGGTCCACACAGCCTACCTGGACCTCGCAAAAGCCTTCGATACAATACCCCACTCGGGCATTATAGATAAGCTCACCAGCTTAAATATAAACCCCTATGTCACTAGATGGGTTGCAAACTGGCTCAAGGACAGAACCCACATGATTAGAATTGCTGGAGCCATGTCAGACTCCAAACCAGTTACAAGTGGCGTCCCACAAGGCTCAGTCCTGGGACCTCTCTTGTCCGGTATATATTTCTTGGAGGTACAGGCCAACATGAAAGGACTGCGGCTGACCAAGTTCGCAGATGACTGCAAACTGGGCACCATAATCGACTCTCCAGCCGACACAAGCATCCTCCAAAAGGGCCTCATAGAAACAGACAACTGGTGCCAGAGCCATGGCCTCAAGCTAAATGCCAAAAAGTGTATAGTCATCCCCTTTGGCAAAAACAAAGTACCCACAAATTACCACATAGGTGGTAATCCATTAAGTACAGAAGACGTAATTAGGGACCTGGGGACCCAAGTTGATAGCAATTTCTCATTTGACAACCACGTGGCCAAAGTGGTTAGAAAAACATTTTATATAGCCCACCTAATCATGAAGGGATTCAAATCTAGATCAGGGGAGGTCATTGTGCCTCTTTACTCATCCCTCATCAGGCCCATAATCGAGTACAATGCCCCCTTTTGGGATGTACCTTACCAGATACCTGCAGCAACTGGAAAGACCCCAAAAGTACCTCACCAAGAGAATCCAAGGGCTCAAACAGATGCCATATGCTGCCCGGGTAAAGAAACTCCAGCTCTACTCAGTGGCATACCGCCTGCACAGAGGCAATCTGTGCCTGAAGTATAAAGCCATGTCCAACCCGGAATTAATGGACATACTGCACCTCAGAAAATCCAAATCCCATCGAGCTACGTGCTTGAGAGACTTGAACCTCAGCACTGAAATAAATAGGGCATGCTGGAGGGACAGATTCATAACCCAGGGGCTCCCTTCACTCTGGAATAAAATCCCAGTCCAGGTTAGGCACAGTCCCTCATTGACTCTCTTCAAGAGGAATCTTGAGTGGATGGGAGATTGTAGGTTTACCCCGGGTATCACTTCTGTGTCACTGTTAGACAGAGGCACAGTATACTAATCTCGAAAAAGGGCATAGCAAAATTAATTTAAAATGGGTGGCGAAAGCCAAACACACTCTGGCTAGGCTTATAAATGCCCTAGGGCAGATAGCCTAGTATGAACATATGAATGTACATTGATGATATGTTGCTATGAATGTATCCAAGAGTTAAAGTGGACTTTGAACATGTCATGCAACACATATAGGATGATATGAGGGTACTTATGTTAAGGTGGTGGGACTGACTTCTATTTATGAGCAGATAAGAAAGCTAGAGTGATTGAGACAAAGTGCCTGAAACAAATGTTTGAATACACACTGTGGGACAGATGATGAAACGGGGCATTAGAGCAGAAACTGAAGTAGCTCCAGTTGCAGAGAAAGTAAGAGAGAACAGATTATGACGATTCAGGCACATGTACAGGAAACTAGAAGACAATCTGGTATAGAATGTTTGGGACTGACAAGAAGAAGAAGAGATGAGAACATCCAGAAAAATGGATGGACTGTGACAGATGACCTGTGAGAATTAGGCATGACTGAAGGAGGATATGGGAAAATGGCAATGAATTGAGAGAGGTGGCGAGAATTTACATAACACTCCAATCTCATGAAGAAAATGAGAAAAAACAGCGGGGGGTTGATGATGCTATGGTATGTTGTGGTGGTGTATAAAAAATACAGATTTCTTTGTTTGCTGACAAAGATTTTAGATCAAGTTTTTGGACCAGTATGGTATGTTGTCAATTTGCAAGTTGAATACAATGAAGACAAAAGTAATAGCTGTGAATGTTAGAGACCATCAGACACTGAAGAAGAGGTAAGATTATGTATGTGTCAGATGTTGCACTGAGTGCAACTGAACAGAGTATTTGCTTTTAGAGATTTAACTGCTGTGTTGTTATTGATTAGCTGAACTTCATTGTTTTCACAGAAATCAGTATTTACTTGCAAACCCCCCTCACATTTACTAGGGACTTGTTATGGTGATGTCAACTTCAGTGGAACTTGTTGCTAGGTTATCATAATGTATATATGAGCTATGACATTGAAGCAGACTGTAACTTGGCATGGGTAACCAATTCTCATCTAGGAACGCCTTGAAACAGCTGCTAGTGTCTGTAAACACACTGTGTGCTGCACAGGAATGACCAGACTCTACTATCACAGCCACACCACAATAACATGCATCTTAATTTAACCTCGCCAGCATATCATTGCTGGAGCCTTCCTGTGTCCTGACAAAGTGCTCTTCAAACTAACTGGAGATGTACAGAGCTAAGTTTATTTTTCTGGCACTTCAGAGTTGTGTACTGTTAATTGTTGTTTGACTAATTTTATATCATTGCTGGCTGACTTCAGAGTTGTGCACTGTTATTTTTGCTTCACTGTAGAACTTTTCAGATCTCTGCTGAAGGTGTTGGTTTTCCCATACCCAACCTCCTTATTCTTGTCTTGTTTAAATTTGGAGGCTTTTGCAGTTGCCTGCCCCCAATGTAGATTTGATCTGGAACACTCCCCCCAGTCCCATCTCTTTAACTCATTCTACCTAATAGACTCCTTCTGCACTTGTTTTAGTCATTTTTAATTTAATTGCATTTTTTAAACTGTTTGGTCTAACATTGCTACACAGTCAAGTGTGCTAGCTTGCACTGCATTTGAATTGTTTTTACTGCTGTTTTAGCTACTTTTCTGTATATATTAAAAAAAAAAATCTAAGCCTGTTTCCTACCTTTCCTGTAACTAGTGTAGTCCAGATTCAGATTTGCTGTATCCAGTACTGTATATAATCTTCAGAGCCCTCCCCCCCACAAGCTTTCTGCGTTGGAGGGAAGCCTTCTAGCTTATCAGTGGGAGTGGTAAGGACTAGGTAACCTATCTACCACATAAGGAGTGGTTCTGGCCCAGAAATTATATTTATTGGCTGTTTGGACAGTCTTTCCATCTCTCTCAACTTATGGATTTAAAAGCCCGTATTTGCACTTGTTTCCCCCTTTCCTGTAATTACTTTAGTCCAGATACAGATTCTTAGTTTTAGCACTTGAATTTGCTTATTCATGATCAGCACTTGTTCAAAACTTGTTGTAAGCACTAAATAAGCTACTAATTACTACCAGTGGTGGCTGGTGACTTCAAATCAAAGGGGGGCTGCAGGAGACAGCTGAATGGGTGGGGTCAATGGGAAGGGGTGTGACCAACTAGAAAGGGGAGGAGCTATGCTCAAAATCACAAAAACTAACTAAATACACTGCCCTGGGTGCCAAACCGTCATTATGAGAGTCCAATCAAGACAAAATGAAGTGTAGAAGAATAAAAATATTTCAATGCATTGGCTGCATGACAGCTTACTTAATATCTAGATGGAAACAAAAAGGTTGTGAGGCATGAAAAAATAAATTACTTTTTAGATACATTAATGGAATGCCAATCAAAATCAAGTATAAGAAAAACAAGCAGCACTCAACTCAAACCACTTCTTGCACTGCAGTTCTAATTATAATTTATATTCAGCTTTATTAAAGTACCAAGTAACATGCTGAAAGTAGAAATCTCTGACGCCCCCACTTGTAAAAATGTTTCTTATCCAGAAAAAGACCTGCTGCCTGACAACTATCTACTTGTTTCATGGGGAAAACATGATCAAAGTAAAAAACGAAAAGCAAACAAGAAATAAGCTCAAGATACATTGCTTAAAAGGATTACTGTACAGGTTATGGACAACACGACTGGCATTCTGTTTAGTTTACAGGTAAAGCCTGCAGAGATGACTGGAAGTCTCCAAGTGTAATGAGCTTCTTAAAATAATGTAATCCTGTCCTTTATTACAAATACGGTCATATGCATTTCAATACCCAAAGCTTGTACATTATCTAGTTAAGTATTCTCTACATGGCAACAACAGAAAGGCTTTCAATGTTGGCAATTCTTTAACAGTATGCTTATTAAAGCTTACTTGCATCTTACGATCTCAGCCAAGCTTACCTGATGGTTATTAAAGTATTGCTACTTAAACACAGAGCAACAGGCACTTTGAGTAATAAGCATAAATCAACAGTACAAAAAATATGTCAGAAACCAGACCATTCTGCAAAAATCAAGGACAGATGAAAAGCCACTCTAGTAGTTGTGTCTACCTTGGATGGGGGGGGGGGGATACTCTGCATAACTACTCCTTGCCTTGCTTCGACACATCCAGAGTCACTACATGAGGGAGTGGGGTGCAACAAGTATGTCACAATTTGAAATGTCTCTGGCTGACTGTGATGGCCCTGACACATTTGTCATACCTCTCAACCTCAGAGCAAGAAATCTGGACAAAGCCATACAAAGAAGTGGGACAAAGGCCCAAAAATAAGGACAATTTTTAAATATCGCTCTTATAAACTTAGAAAGATAATAGAATAGGTCTTGCATTAGTATGAATTTTCTGAATGGTATGAAATCTGAAACTCAAATGTCTGTCATTATTTTCTAACTTCAGTCTTTAATGATTTGTCACTAATTTGCCAAAAAACACAATTTTGCCAAAAAAAACCCCACAGTTTTATGAAAAATGGACCAAAAATGTGATGTAAAAATATAAAATAGCCACACAATACAGCCGGGAACCTGTCAAAGAAGGGACACTTTAATATTAGTACTGCTAACTTGAGCAGCTGACAAAATAAAAGAATCTACATGCATTTCTGAAATACAAGCAATCTATAACTCTGATCCATGTTTTCTTCCAAAATTGCTATTTTGCGGAGGGATTATTAGGGGGAAGAGCAACATTCTGAGCCAAAATCAGGGACAGTTGAGAGGTTTGGCTATGCCTAATTCTATAAAGCAATTTATTTGCATGTACCTCTCAACCTGTTAATGCAATAAATCTGGACAAGGCCAAATATATTGGGGGAACATATAAACAAGTACTAAAAATTGCTCTTGTATAAACTGAGACAGTTGATAGAACAGCATGCATTTTTCTGAAGGTTATGAAGTCTGAAACTCAGTGTGTCAGTATTTAGTGACTTAATTCCTAAATGATTTGCCAGAAAACCACAAATTTTATGAGGAACAAACCAAAAATAAGAAGCAAAAATCTATTCATTCTTTGAAAATTGGGACAGTTGGGAGGTATAGTTCAGCTGGGGCTTTCTTTAAGTTTGCTGCCCTTCCCCCTCACAAAATCATGGTCGAATGGAGCCTCCCATTCCAATGATCCATTACTTGGCTATTTCACTCCATTTACCATAAACACTAATGTGCATACTGATTTACTTCTATGATGATTTGGACTTCATTTGAAAGTTTTATTTTGCATTTTACAGCACAAACACTAAGACATCTGCTAAACAAACTTAGCATTAAAACTTCTCTGCCCTTAAAACTCACATTCATTGAAACCCACATTCAAAGAAAATACATTTTACCAGTGGCAGAACTGCCCAATTCAAAACATCTTTCCAGTAAACAATGAAACAAAATGCATGCACCCATAATGACAAAACTGCCCAGTTCAGAACATTTCCATCATAAAAGTCTACTCAAACTTCTACAGTCCACCATTATCAGTAAATATGCACAATTCTACAGTCCACCATTATCAGTAAATATGCACAATTCTACAGTCCACCATTATCAGTAAATATGCACAATTCTACAGTCCACCATTATCAGTAAATATGCACAATCTCTGAAGAAGTAAAAAATTAATCTAAATAATTCCACATTAAATAAAGCTGTAACTAATGAAGAGGTTGCTGCTAGCAAACACCTTTATATTTCATGGTTTCATTGAAAAATAAAGTGTCTGATGCCCCTGAGGAATAAATTGCCTATATTACATTAAAAATGATAAGCTAGTAATATTGCAATAGGAAATGGATAGCAAACCGATAACAGGCTCATAGTTAGTATCTTAACTTTTTCAGAACGGCAGCATTCACCCCTTGTGGGAGTAGAACAAACCGCCTTCTGCATCAAAAGCAAGTACACAACCTGTTGTGCTATTAACAATGCAAGCTGACTTAGCATAAGCAGCACTAAACTTCTCTTCCCCCGCAGCTCTCAGCTCCTTGTAAAATCTACTCAATACTCAACTGCATCTCAACTTCGCAACACAAGAAATCTGGAAAAAGCCAAATTTATTGGGGGGGGGGTCAAAAGCCCAAAAATCAGGGACACATTAAACATTGCTTGTATAATCTTGGAAAGTTGCTAGAATAAAATGCTGTGTTACCACCATAAATTTTACTGCCAAGGTCCCTGTGCAAAAGAGTCAGAGCAACATACCACTATGCCAAATCAGCTGCTTTGTGAAAGAAAAATGCTGTGTTACCACCATACATTTTACTACCAATGTCCCTGTGCAAAACAGTCAGAGCAACATACCACTATGCAAAATCACCTGCTTTGTGAAAGAAAAATGCTGTGTTACCACCATACTTTTTACTGCCAAGGTCCCAGTGCAAAACAGTCAGAGCAACATACCACTATGCCAAATCAGCTGCTTTGTGAAAGCACGGAAGACTGAAACTTAAATGGCTATCATTTAATGAATTCAATTCTCACCATAGCTGTCAACCTCTTAGCACAAAACACCTGGACAAACCCAGTAATGAGGGAATACAGCCCTCAAACATATTCAGTGAATTCAGTTCTTGCCATAGCTGTCAACCTTAGCACAAAAAACCTGGACAAAGCCAATAATGGGGTAATACAGTCCCAAAAATAAGGATAAATTTCAAATATTCATCTTATAAACTTAGAAAATTGCTAGAATAAAAGGTTGTGTTACTATGTATTTTCTGAAGAATATGAGGTCTGAAATTCAAATGCCTGTCAATTTTACTTCTGACGGAACAAAAACAATTTTCAGCAGAGACCCAGAGAGAAATACTGCAGACACGTCTTTGTAAAATGTCAGGACACCGGAGTAAATCCACACAAACACAGGGATAAGATGCAGACTCCACACAGGAGGCACCCCAGCCAAGAATCAAACCAGAAAACCTATAGCTGTGAGGCAACAATGCTACCAATGCACCATCAAATATGTAAGGAATTAAACATTCAGAAACCTGAAGTCTGAAATTCAAATGCCTGTCAATTTTATTTAACATTTGTTAAACAGGACAGTCTGACTTGGAACAAAAAAACAATTTTCAGCAGTGGCCCAGGAAGAAATAATGCAGACATGCCTTTGTAACATGGGAGGACACAAAAGCAAACCCACACAAACACAGGGAGAAGATGCAGATCCCACCACACAGAAGGCACCCCAGCCAAAAATCAAACCTGAGAACCTGCAGCTGTAAGGCAACAATGCTACCACTGCACCATCAAATATCAAGCTTTGCAACATTTAGAAACCACAGATATGAGGAACAGATCAGATCAAATACGAGGCAAAAATCTGCAATTTGTTTACAAATGGTGGTGGGTAGGGAATTCAGGTCCTTAACACCTGCATACAAGGTACAGGGTTCAAGCCTGAGGTATTCCCTACCACTCCACCATGTGTTTGTTCTAGCCTCCAGTATATAACAACTGGGGCATTTATATATACACACACACACACACACACACACACACACACACACACACACACCACGATCCATATAGCCATCTTACCTTCCGTTCCATAGTAGATCCCATCCCTTCGTTCATAGCTGGCACGGCACGTTTGAGCACATCCCTGCGAGATCTGGAGCACATCCACCACGCGTGCGAGATCCCCGATGAGACTCCGGCCTTCCGACGTTGTAGTCCGGGTCCGACCTGTTGTTCCCTTGTTCCCAGCAACAGTCTATGCAGTTTAAAACTGCAGAGACTTCTGGGAGCTCTGTTCTTCATGTTTCCCAGCCCAGACTGCTGCTGAGACAGTCTGCGCATGCTCCAGACTGTCTCAGCAGCAGTCCGGACTAGTGCATCTTGTGAAAGTCCGCGATTTTTAAATTTTTTTTTTATCTTTTCTTTTTCGTTTTATTTCTTTATTTTGCATCTGAGGGCGCTGCAGTCCAATAGCACGGGCTGCCCCTGATTACTACAGCACTCAACCTTCCTCGTTACCTAGAGGAAAACTGTTTTGGTACTTCCTTTCCACACTTGCTTAGAGAAAAACAGCTCTTGTACTCACTTTCCTCACTTATCTAGAGGAAAATAGTTTTTTATTCAGGCATGTCCAAGGGTCAGCTCCCAGTGTTCTTTCCTGTCTATCTGATGAATCTGAGCATCTTGGGGCAATGAAGAAATTGCCTCATGTACACAGACAACCCTCTCCTCCTACCACCCAACACTACAACCTGTGAGAGATGCACTTATCTAGCCAAACTAGAAAGCTCTCTCCAACCAAGACTGAACTTGACAGTCAAGAGGAGAAAGTAAACACTTGCACCACACCACACTCATCACATAGTCTCACTAAATCTACACCACCAAAATCCACACACAGAAACCCAAAAACATTCACGGAGGCTCTCAATAATAATCTGCTCAAGCAACATAGACCTCCAAAGCAGAAATGCAAGCAACCTCCACCCCACAACACAACTCAAATGAGACACAGCCCGCAGACTCAGTGTGCCACTCAACCACAGCCAATAAGGCAAAACAACGTACCCAACACACTAGTCATAGGTGACGCTATAGTCAGGCACACTGAAGTCCCACTCACCAGGCTAAACAAGAAGAAGGTTACTGTCAGCTGCCTGTCGGGTGCCAGGATCCGCCACATAATCCACACACTCAGGTCACTCCACAATAAGTACAAATATGGCTCTGTCACTGCCCATGTTGGTGTGAACGACCTGAGACGTACCTCCCTGGACTACATGAAGAGAGACATGGAAGAGCTTTCCGATCTTGTAGCCCAGGCAGGTATGACCCTAGCCCTGAGTAGAATTCTGCCATCACCCAGAATTATGCCGCAGTACAAGGAAAAAATGACTGATTTCAACAATTGGCAAAGCTTCTGGTGTCATTCTAAAGGGATCTAGTTTCTGTCTGCCTGGGATGACATGCCCGACCGACCACAATGCTTTGCCAGAGATGGCCTGCACCTGTCACCCCTGGGATTCTGGATACTGGCCAAGGTTCTTGCCGCCCCTATAGTGCCTTTTTTAGGCAAGGTTCAAATGACAAATTCACCACCGCAACAGGAACAGGCTAGCAAAAACTGAGGTTGATGCTAGTCAGTGCTAGAAATCTAAATCTCAAAATGCACTCACTCGAGGCACTCCTTAAAATGGTGAACATCGATATCTGTACAGTGACTGAGACCTAGTTCAAGGCTCCAGAGAGCACCCCTGCACTACCAGGCTATAACTCATACCACACTTTTCGGCCATGTAACCTGGACCGGAGCACCAAAGGCGGAGGTGTGTCCATATTCATTACGGATATCCACACCTCCAGGCTAGTTGCTCAGCATAATGCAGCCGAGGTTATCCAAGTGCAACTAACTTTGGGCAAAACTGCAATCCAAATTGTAGCTTGCTACAGATCCCCTACCATGCCCCAGGATTCCCACTCCTCTTTTCTTGAAGTGATGGAAAATATTAGGGTTCAACCAAACACCCTAATAATGGGCAATTTCAACTACCCCACCATTAACTGGGAAAACTACTAGTGTACCAACTCCTTCGCTCAATGCTTTCTGAAATTCATAAACTCCAAGGCCCTGGATCAACTTATTCACACACCCACCAGGGGCAACAATATCCTAGATCTAGTCATTACCAACATGAGTGAACGGTGTTCCACATCTGAAGTCAACGCCTCATTGGTCCGATCTGACCATAAGCTAATTACCCTAGATATCCACATCCTGCCCCCACCCCCCCATTAAGGAAACCATGGTAAAAAATTTCTCCAAAGCCAACTTCATGCTTCTTAACACAGAAGTGGTGAACTTCGTGACACCCATGCAGATGGACAATACAGTTACGTCTACTGAATCCTACACAATTGCACTTTATAAGCACTTACACCAGTGCATGGATCGTGCTATCCCAAACAGAACCAAGACGCTATCCTCCAAAAAAGGAAGCCAATCTGGTGGTCCCCTGCCATAAACAAACTGTAAAACAGAAGGAAGACACTGTTGCAAAAGAGAGTAAATTCCCATGAGTGGAGGAGCTCCTTGGTCAGCCTCAGTAAGAAGCTGTGATCCCTGATAAAATCCTCCAAAGCTAGTTACGAAATCAAAATCCCCACTGATTCTAAGGACAACCACAAAGCACTATAGCTATGTCAAGAATCTCAATGGCAACACTCAGATCTGCTCTGAGTTACAGCACAATGGCACTAAATATACAGACCCAACTGATATTGCCAACATCCTGGCAGATAGGTTCAGTATTAACTTTACCCCCTTCCCACCCACTAAAGAGCCCATCTCTATATCGGAAGAATACAAAGTTCCTGTAATCACTGCTGCACAGGTAAAAACCACACTCTCCAAAGCCAAGAACACAGCATCCATGGGACCAAACAACATCCCATGCTGCGTTCTACACGAACTACAGAACGAACTGGCACCCCACCTAAGTACCATGTTCGATCATAGCCTCACCTCAGGCTTTGTGCTTGCTGAATGGCGCACAGTGATGGTTATCCCACTCCACAAGGGGGGAGCCACCACGGATCCCGGGAACTACTGCCTCATTAGCCTGACGAGCCTGGTCTGCAAGGCCATGGAAGGTATCATCATGGAACTTATAAACAAAGACATTGATAATCTCCAAACTCTGGCCCCGACCCAGTTTGGGCTTGTAAAAGCCAGATCATGTCTCCTAAACCTAACAGACTTCTTTGAAGCACTCAGCAAAGCCGAAGACGAGGGTAAGGTGGTTCACACAGCCTATCTAGATCTTGCCAAGGCTTTCGACACCATCCCCCACTCTGGAATTATAAACCCACTAAACTAGTTATAAATCCCTATGTGACAAGATGGGTTGCCAACTGGCTCACTGACAGAAACCACACTGTGAAAGTAGCAGACTCCAAATCCGACTTCAGACCAGTGACAAGTGGAGTACCACAGGGTTCAGTCCTGGGTCCTCTCCTGTTTGTTATCTAGTTCTCTGAAGTACAGGCTAACACAG